>NC_045443.1:79405162-79535668 GCF_002776525.5 Piliocolobus tephrosceles
AATTTTGTATCCTGAGACTTTGCTGAAGTTGCTTATCAGCTTAAGGAGATTTTGGGCTGAGACAATGGGGTTTTCTAAATATACAATCATGTCATCTGCAAAGAGGGACAATTTGACTTCTTCTTTTCCTAACTGAATACCCTTTATTTCTTTCTCTTGCCTGATTGCTCTAGCCAGAACTTCCAACACTGTGTTGAATAGGAGTGGTGAGAGAGCGCATCCCTGTCTTGTGCCAGTTTTCAAAGGGAATGCTTCCAGTTTTTGTTCATTTAGTATGATATTGGCTGTGGGTTTGTCCTAAATAGCTCTTATTATTTTGAGGTACGTTCCATCAATACCGAATTTATTGAGAGTTTTTAGCATTACATGTATATTTAAATTGCTCCAAGTTAAGTCACAAAAGAGGAACTGCAAAACAGGAGTTAACATTCTTGAGAAATAAGTGTCATCTCTACCATTATAGGTTCTATCTAATAAAGAAACTTGTTGATGTAAAATTTGTGTTTCCCAATTTTAGCTTAATTTAAAGCTTTACTGTTGAACAAAAGGCTGACTTAATAGATTATTTATGGACCTTATTTTTAAGTAATATTAAATAAAACTCTATACAACTTCCACCCCCAAAAGGTATGTGTTAAATTTATAGTAATCATTGGGAACTGAAAAGAAACAGGAAGTTTCCATGTTATAAATGGAGCCAGAAGAGGGTGCTGTCGTTTGAATATTTGTCCTCTTCAAAACTCATGTTGAAATTTAATTGCTACTGTAACAGTATTCATAAATAGGTGACACCTATAAGAGGTGTTTAGTTCATGATGGCTCCACCCTTATGAATGGACTAATGAAATTATTGTGAGAGTGGGTTCACCCTCTCTTCCTCTCTCTCTCTTTGCCCTTCTGTCATGTGATAACGTTTGCTCCTTGCCAAATGTTTGCACCTTGAGCTTGAACTTCCTAGCCTCTGGAAATATGAGAACAAAAATGTATATTCATTATAAATTACCTCGGCTTAGTTTATTGAGCATCACAAAATAAGCTAAGACAGCGGGAAAAACTCTTTTCCAGTAGATGAGATCAGAGCATCTTCTCAAAAGACTGATAGATACACATATTTCAGGCAGTGATGTAACTAGGTATCAGATGTATCAATATAAGCAAGAGAATTGTTAATTTATTTTCTTAGAGACAGGTCTCACTCTGTCACCCAGGCTAGAGGGCAGTGTCATGAGCATAGCTCACTGCAGTCTCAAACACCTGGGCTCAAGGTCTCCTCTGACCTTAGCCTCTCCAGTACTTGGGATTACAGACACAAGCAACAGCACCTGGCTTATGAATTGTGAGAGTCTTAAACATATGGAGGTTCCCTTTAATGGTAATTAGTAAAGTTATATGACAGCATTCCAACTAAGACAATGAAGTCAGAGAAGATAAAAAGGTGAGCTGAAAGAGAAAAATAGTGGCATGGAGAACCACATGCGACCTCTCTTAGGAGCAGAAGAAAGTATGAGAATTATAGCAACGTAATTTGCTGATGTAACAATATGTGACAATCAGAATAACAAAACTAATGTGCTCCAACAATATATTGTGATAAAAATGTTAACAAATTTTAAATCATTCAGGTTGCCCTGATCTGAATGTTCATGTCAGCCCCAATATTCATATGTTGAAACCCTAACACCACAGGCCATGGTATTCTTATATTAAGAGTTGAGGCCTTTGGGAGGTAATTAGGTCATGAAGGCAGAACTCTCATGAATGAGATTAGTGCCCTTTTAAAGGAGAACCTAGAGGGGTCTCTGGCTGCTTCCATTATGTGAGCTTGCAGTGAAAGGATGGTCGTCTAGGAAGCAGGTCTTCAGCAGACACTGAATCTACTGTTTTGATTTTGAACTTCCCAGCCTCTAGCACTATGAAAAATACATTTCCATTGTTTATAAACCACCTAGTCTATGGTATTTTGTTATAACAGCCTGAACAGACTAAGACAAGGGTCCACAGGGATTCTGGAGAGAAATAATGTCTGTTAGGTTAAGTAAGACTGGCTAGATTAGGCTGTGGTAACAATCTTCAAATTTTAGTAGACAACACAATAAAAGTTTATTTATTCCTCACACTTGATGTCCATTGTAGGGCAGCAGAGTGGATGTTCACTGTGGTTGCTCTAGAACCCAGGCTGATAGAGTCTTCATCCCACACTAGCACGATAACACCTAGAAGTTATACCTATCACATCTGTTCACAATTTGTTAGCCAAAGCAATAAAGAAAGAGAAGGAGAATATTTATGAATAGCCATAATGACCCCAAGATGATAATAAAATAAACCAATTAAGTTGCAAAAAGTGTTTTGAAAAGATAAATATGTGTAATAAGTATTTGAGAAGTAAAAAGACTTAATTCAGCTAAGTAGTTGAAAATCTGTAACACTAGGTCATGACTTGCACCCTCTGAAAAACCTAGAAACTTTTACCACATAGTTATACCCTTTAGCTCATAATTCTCAGGGGATGAATATCGTCCCTTCTATAAAACTGATTGTAAATTCAACATATTGAGTCCTCCTAGTCAGGTGAGAGGGACAAAATTGGGCATCTAGGCCAATGTTTATCTTGGAAAAATTTTAGAAACATTCTCCCTGACCCTGCACTTCCATTTTTATTTATTTTTTTATTTTTTATTTTTTTGCACTTCCATTTTTAATTTTTTTCTCATATGACTCTTAAAATTTCTTTTCAGACATAATCTAATGGTTTCAAAATTTGAGATACAGGACTTAAAAAGAAGTATCTAGTCACAGGGATAAGAACTAGATATGATTTCAGAAAGAAGAAACTGAGATCTTCCTGCAAAACATTCAAAATCTTCGTTATTTTTCTGTCAGAAAGACTGTTCAGCTTTTGCTGTGTAAGGACAAATAAAAGTGTATATGGAAGTATTTTGGTTATGCGTTATGCACAGCTGCACTCAGACAAGGTTAGCAGAATGTTTTTATTAAGGAAGATAATGTGGGTCAACATTTTCAAAAGCCATGATTACTTCTTTAGAAGGAAGTTTACTCCCAGAAGAGTTAATATATCACTAAAGGATTTTTGTTTTAAAGGGAGTGACAAGCAGAGTAGAAGAGAAGCCAGAAAGAAGAACCCTAAAGGTATTCTAGTGTCACACAGCTGAGGCATGCAATGCCAAGAGAGACAGAAAGTCAATTTCCAGTGGGATCTGCATAAGATGGGAAGTTTGATGCCATAACCTCAGATATGTAAGGTGAATCTAGCACTCTCTGCAAAGCTGTCAGGATGTCTCCAAAGAAATTATATTTCTTTTCTTTTTTTTTTTTTTTTTTTTGAGACGGAGTCTCACTCTGTTGTCAGGCTGGAGTGCAGTGGTACAATCTTGGCTCACTGCAACCTCCACGTCCCAGGTTCAAGAGATTCTCCTGACTCAGCCTCGCAAGTAGCTGGGACTATAGGCATGTGCCACCACGCCCAGCTAATTTTTGTATTTTTAGTAGAGATGGAGTTTCACCATGTTGGCCAGGATAGTATCAATCTCTTGACCTCGTGATCCACCCTCCTGGGCCTCCCAAAGTGCTGGGATTACAGGTGTGAGCCACCAGGCCCGGCTAGGAAGTAATATTTCTTAGAGTTCTGTTGGAGAAATTAGGAAAAACAGCAATATAGAGTGTGGAGAGTAATTCACAGAGACACACAAGGAAACATAAAGGGAAAATTATGTTGTAATATAAACTTTCTTTAGAAACTATATGATGGGCTGAGTGTGGTGGCTCATGCTTGTAATTCCGGCACTTTGGGAGGCTGAGGCGGGCAGATCACTTGAGGTCAGGAGTTCAAGATCAGCCTGGCCAACATGGTGAAACCCTGTCTCTACTAAAAGTACAAAACTTAGCCTGGCATGGTGGTGCATGCCTGTAATTCCAGCTACTAAGGAGGTTGAAGCACGAGAATCACTTGAAACCTGGGAGGCAGGAGTTGCAGTGAGCCAAGATCATGCCACTGCACTCCAGTCTGGGTGACACAGCAATTCCCTGTCTCAAAAGAAAAACTAAATAAAATAAAGTAAAATAAATAATAAAATAAAAACAAGCTATATAAGGTATGTAAAGGTAATATTTTCAGATTCATAGCATAAAAGCAGTTATTAAATATTGATGGCAATATAGGAGAATCTGTAGGATCATGACTCTTGAGTCATGCTATTTGAAATAAAACCCAGACTTTGCTATTTATATACTATGTGAATTTTCACAGGTTACTTATCTTTCTGTGATTCAATTTCTTCATCTATAAAATGGGATAAAATTAGTAGGTTTATGTTATTATTATTAAATAAGTTAATATATGTAACTCATTTAGAAGATGGCATAGTAGACAGTAAGCACTCAATTAACTTTATTTATTACTGTTATTATTCACATGAAAAATATCTTATTTGAATAATATTCCCCCTACAGGAATCTGGCAGAGTATTAAAATAAACTGCAGTTAATGTTAAATTATTCTCAGTAAATTGATTATAAGGAGAAACTTGCTACTAACAGTAAAATACTTAAATGCATTCATTAGAAATATGGCCACTAGCACAACTTAAATTAATACCTATATATAAAGCATATTATTTAAAAATAATTATCATGATATACCCATAGTTTGCTTTAAAATAAACTCCTTTTGAAATGAGTAGATATACACAGACACACACACACATACACACACACACTTATAAGTAAATAGAACACTTCAGAAAAGGTAAAAAAAAACTATTCATGATGATTACCTCTGAGGAAGGGGACATTGTAAGTATGTAATGGGAAGAGACTTAATTTTTACTGTATCATCTTTCATGTTATAATTTTTTACTAGAGGTTCTAATAGCACTTCAGTATAATAATATATAAAAATAGTTTCCTTTCCCATATAGAGTTATTTGTTTTGAATTATCATATGTATTTTCTGTTTCAATGAAATTGTTTTTTCTTGCTACAGGAGGCATAATTAGGAATCAGAAGATGTGTTGAATTGTGTATGAACGTTAAGGGGGCTTTTTAATTTTGGCATTAGCTTCACTTTGTTGTAAGGTAGTGCAGGGAAACACCCTATTCATTGACAACCTGCCAGAACAAGATGAAAATCAGTGCATTTTACCAAAAGGAGTATTCTCTATTTTAGATTATTTTAAAGTATATAGTTTTACAAATCAGAAAGCTATATTGGGAAGCCTTTACCATTTTATCTCTGACATCAATGAGTCAAAGTATGTTTGGTACAAATGCAAGTGACTTATCACTAGGTTATAATGGATGTCTGTGGTTCAAGGTAGCAGGGGATCTCAGAACAAAGAGTACAGTTTTATTCACAGGAGAAAGAAAACAAAAAATAGCAGTGTATTCTAGTGCAATTTCCAGGAAAGTTGTGAAATAGCTTTCTTTTTATGGTGTTAAAACTGTTGTTAATGTATATTTTAAAAACACACATTTATCTTTTATTTTTAACATATTTGCATCAACCATTATCTAATTTTAAACTTGTCAGGCAAAGTTTCTTCAAAGATAGCTATTTTAAATTGCTAGTGTTAGCACTAATAATGGGGGATATTTTTACTTTTAGATGTCTTCTTTAAAAAGTAACTTAAGAAATATAGATTACTATCTTATTAAATTCATTATCCTAAATATTTTACAGAAACTGTGCAGAATTAATTGCTTTTTCTATCTCAGACCATTCAAGCCATATTTGTTTATTAAAACTAAAGTAAATTATTTCAGTAATTTTATAACTATGCCAATGCTGGACAAAGATGTTGTGTTCTGATTGAACCAAAAATTAAAAGGTCTAGTTCATATTTTTCTATACTTCTAAAGATATAAAATGTACTTTGAAATAAACTAGTTTTTATTATTTTATTTTATTTTTAATTGACACACAATAATTGTGCATATTTATGGGATACATATTGATGTTTCAATACTTATAATGGATAGTGTTCAGATCAGGTGAATTGACATATCCGTCATCTCAAATATTCATCATTTATTTGTGTTGGGAACATTCCATATCCTCCCTCTAGCTATTTGAAGCTATGTAATATATTACTGTTAACTATCATCCAACAGTGGTAGAGAACATTAGAAATTATTTCTCCTATCTAGATGTAATTTTTTATTCTTTAACAAATCACTCCCTACCTTGACCTTCCCCTTCACTTCTCAGTCTCTAGTATTCTCTATTCTACTTTGTACTTCTATGAGATCAACTTTTTTATATACGTATTTTAACATTTGCTTAAGTGAGAACATGTGGTATTTAACTTTCTGTTCCTGGCTTATTTCACTTAATACAATGTCCTCCAGTTCCATTCATGTGGCCACAAATGACAGGATTTCATTCTTTTTATGGCTGAATAGTATTCCATTATGTACATATACCACATTTTCTTCATTCATTAATCTGTTGGTGCATACCTACACTGATTCCATATCTTGGCTATTGTGAAGAGTGCTACAATAAACATGGGAGTGCAGACATCTCTTTGACTTAATGATTTCCTTTCCTTTGAATAATTTCCCAGTAGTGGAATTGCTGAATCATATGTTAGTTCTATTTGTTGTATTTTCAGGAACATGCATACTGTTCTCCATAGTGGTTGTACTAGTGTACATTGCTGCCAACAGTGTCTAAGAGTGCCCTTTTCTCCACATTCTCACCAGCATTTGTTACCTTGTTTTGTTTTGCTTTTGATAACAGCCATCCTAACTTGAGTGAAATGATATCTCATTCTTGTTTTGACTTTCATTTCCCTGATGATTAATGACAAACTACTTTCTAATATGTAAAATATAATGGGTCAGCTATAATATTTTCCATCCTCTAAAAACTGTGGTCATGAATAACTCATATCTAACGATAGTATTTAAAATACAACTTCTAAAATATTATTTATTTAAACAGTATCTTTCTCTAACATGGCAATGGTAGAATAATTATTAATAATATAAAGTGTAAAAACTTTATATCTTTTCATTTTCAGTTAGCTTTTAAATAAATTCTCTTTTCAAGGAATCAAAGTAAGACCTGCTGTTGTATTATTTTTAATTTGACAGAGGATTCAAAACAAAGTAATATAGACACATAGTTTTCAAAGCCAAGTAAATACAATTGAAATGGCAACATTATCTTTTTTATTCATCAGTAATTCAGCACATGATCACCAAGAAAACACCAAAAAATTCCCCATATATGTGCTAAATTATAATCAGTTGGATATTGGGAGAATGGGGTAAGAAATATTAGAACCTTAGGCTCCTTTAACTCCATTTACTGGTCCTGCCTTTCTTCACTTCATATATCTTATTTCTCTATACATTTTCAGTCTCACAAGGTATTGCTTGCAATTTACTGATTAATTTTTTCAGGAATTTTTTTTTGAAACATCTTTATTTCACCTTTATATTTAAATGATATTCTAACTGATTATAAATATTCTAGGTTGACAGTTATTTGCTTTAAGCACTTTAAAGATATGATCTGATTGTCATTTGGCCTCCGATGTTACTGTTGAGAAATCAGCTGAATTTATAATTGTTCCTTATTTAAAAGCAATCTTTTACTTTGGCTACTTTTAAAATGCTTTTTCATATAGGTTTTGGGGAAATTTTACCACAATATGCCTAGCTGTAGTTTTATTTTTATTTACTGTGCCTGTGGTTGGTTAATAGAGCTTTTTGAATCTGTGGCTTGATATTTTTTATCAGTATATAAAATGTTTCCAAAAATGTTTTCACAATTATCTCTTCAAATGTGATATCTACTTCCATTCTGTTTCTTTTCTCATTCTGATACTCTAAATTCAAGTATTTTAGATGTATTCCATGTATGTTTTCGTATCTTTTCTGTACTTTACATCTTTTTATCTTAGTACTTTAGGCTAAATATTTTCTTCTACATTTCAGTTAATTCACTTTTCAATCATGACTAAACCGTTTAAACCCATCCATTGATATCTAAATTTCAATTATTATATTTTTATTACTAAGATTTTATTTTTGTTTTCCTTCATCTGATGAAAGTTTCATATCATCACCTAAAAAGTCATTTTAAACTCTGTGTGAGTTAACTCCTGTATCTAGTTCTTCTGTCTGTTTTTTTGATTTATTTCCCTCTTGATTTTCATTTAAGTCTTGTTCTTTTGCATGAGTTATATTGACTAAATGTTAAAATTAAAATTGCAGAAATAATTTGAAACTCTTGATGATGTTATGTTCTTTCAGAAAGGTTTTCTCTTTGTTTTTGGCAGTCACTTAGTGCGCAAAATATTTGAGGTGCCTTGTACCACATTATCTTGGACCACCTGACTTCAGTACAGCTGAGGTGCACAATTGCGTGTATAATGTCAGTATTCACTTTAACTGTAAACATCAGCATTTTGGTGCCTCTTTACCTAAAATCTTTCTTCAATGCTATAGACGTCTGCTCCAAAACTATGCATAGCCATGGTCTTGAACTGCAGTGGAAGTAGTGTTTTGGGGGATAATCTTTAATCAACAATGGATAGCAGTCAATAAATAAATGCTCCAGCTTTCACATCCTTCAGTAAGGGATAATTCTGAAGTAATTTCTGCATGGTTCCTCAGAGAATTACCTGTTGGTTTGAGACCCAATTGCCTTCAGTAGTAACAAGATCAATAAAATACTCCTTATTGATTTTTGCCTCCTCTTCTGATATTGTCTCTCCATTATCTCTTTCTGCTTCCAGAATAATGTCTTAAGCAGACTATTTACATCCAGATTTTTGTATCAATCTTTGCTTTTATATTAAACTAAGACAATGTGGATCGTCTTAATCTAATCATGAATTGAATAGATTTGAAACTAGGCTTTAATCTTTGGAGAGCTACTCAATTTCCAGTTCATTCTTTTCTCTAGATTGAAGGTCTTTGGAAGACTAAAATTGCCTGAACTAGTTTCCCATTTTCCTAGCTGCTGCTTAGTGCTCAGCATCTCAACCTCTGCTCTTGAAATAATAAACTTCTCAGTTCCTCTCCAATGCCTTTAAATAGATGTATTTGTCTGTATCTCTGTTTCCACATCAGTAAAGTGGATTTACCTGTTTGCTATTGTTCAACCTTTCTAGTCTTACTGAGAAAGTTGGTGTAAATTTATTTCCACTTAAAAAAATTTATTCAAAGCTAATGTAGTTAAATATGTTGCTCAGTATAGCTTCTTGAACCTGAATTGTATGAACTTTTCAATAGTATTTAAGAGTAACAAAATATTGATTATTTTTTGAAAACTATAATGCATAATCATAAGACAATATCATGATACATTTTCAAAGTCAAACCAAAATTTCCTTTATACCAATTATGGGATTTGTAGTACATATTACAATATATTTTCTAGGGATAGGAATTAAGTATCTTTAAAATCATAATATGTTAAATTAGTATCATTTTGTATTGTACATGCTATTTTGTAAACTACAAGATATAAGGCATGAAATTATTATATGTTAAGGCCTCTGAACAGTTGCTTCTAGATGAAAGTCATTGGTATTACACAAGAAATCTCACAGCACTGTGCAATATAAGTTCACATTTAGCTCTGACTGCAAGCAGAAAATAACTCTTCTTTCCAAAAGAGGTTTAAATAACCCTTTAATCATCAGTGTCTGCATAATGCTGACCACTAGTGAGAAAATAATTATGTCAGAGGGGAAAAATAGTTACTAAGTGTTCTTATAAGAAAGATGTTGACATATTGTGCAGCCATTTGAGATAACAAGTAATTACTATTTTTGCATAGACTATTGGAAGCATATCACACTTTTATAAAGTCTGTGAATTTTGAGCATTTGTTGCAAGAAAAACAGAAAAGGTACTAACTTTAGGGAAATAGCTTCTCCGTGGTGTTCTGGTTACCTTGTACATATCCATATAGCCAAAGACTTGATTCACAGCTTATTTGAGTCTTGGTAGAACATCTTATGATAATCAATAATCTTACAACAGGGAGGGGAAAAGAGGCCTGAAAAGAGCTACTATGAGGCCATCATCTACTCATCTCCCTGTCTTCCCTGGGAGGCTGTCATGAGAAAGTTTCTCAGCACCACTGTGTTTTGATAAGTTATGAAGCTTTCTGCCCCACTCCCTTCAGAATTAGAGTGTCAGAATATAAAAATACTTAGGTGCAGGCTATATTTTGTTGCAGGAAGTCAGGGACCCCAAACGGAGGTACTGGCTGAAGCTGTGGAAGAAGAACATAAATTGTGAAGATTTCACGAACATTTTTCCCTTCCCCAATCAATACTCTTGTGATTTCCTATGCCTGTCTTTAACCTCTTAATCCTGTCATCTTCATAAGCTGAGGATGAATGTCACCTCAGGATCCTGTGATGATTGCATTAACTGCACAAATTGTTTGTAGAGCATGTGTATTTGAACAATATGAAATCTGAGCACCTTAAGAACAGGATAATGGTGACTTTCAGCGAAGAAGGGAGATAACCTTAAAGTCTGGCGGCCTGTGGGCTGGGCAGGACAGAGCCATATTTCTCTTATTACCAAAAACAGGTAAGAGACGAATTGCTGAATTCTTTCCCCAGTAAGGAATATTAATAATTAACAGCCGGGAGAAAATAATGCATTCCCAGAGGAGGCCTCTGAAATGGCCACTCTGGGGGTGTCTGCCTTATGCAGATGTAGATAGGGATGAAACATGCTCTAGTCTCCTGCAGTGTCCTCAGGCTTGCTAGGATTAGGAAATTCCAGCCTGGCGAATTCTAGTCAGACCAGTTCTCTGCTCTTGAAACCTGACAATGTGTGCACAGTGGGACATGGAAGTTCATTAGTGATTCTAGTTTCTCCCTGACCTTCTGCCTTGTGATCTTCTGTCACCCTTGAAGCATGTGATCTCTGTGACCCACACACTATTCACAGACTCCCTCCCCTTTGAAAATTGCTAATAAAAACTTGCTGGTTTTACGACTCAGCGGGCATCAAGGAACCTGCTGACATGTGATGTCTCCCCTGGACACCCCGCTTTAAAATTTCTCTCTTTTGTACTCTTTCCCTTTATTTCTCAGACCAGCCGACACTTAGGAAAAATAGAAAAGGACTCACTTTGAATATTGTGAGTGGGTTTCCCCCGATAATATTTGGCTCCTTAGCAATGATGCATCCCACAGATGGCATTGCACTCATCTGGCTCCTGTTGTTTGAATTTATCCTTTTCAGTGCGTGGGACAAGAAACTGGTACCTTGGCATAATCTTGTTTTCACTTACTATATAAGAAATAAACTGTCTAAATCTAAAAGTGTCTCATTGTATCTTTACCAAATAATTCAAGCCTTGGGTTTGGCCTTGCCTGTCTTGTATGTTTACTTCAGTAACAGTATCTGCAAATTGAGTGTGCTACATGAGATAGCATGGAGCATATAGAAAGAGTCCAGGAGAACTGAAACAATAAACAAATTAAGATAGATTGAATGGATATCTATTGGTGGTCATATAATCCATCTTAGTTGATTATAATCATTACTTTTAAATAATAAAATGGGAACTGAACAGAAAATTAGAATATAATAGCATAATTATAGGAAAAAAATCATTAGTATATAATAGAGCTAAGCTAAAAATAGTTGTTTTGTGAAAGTTATATTTCGGTTTTTTATACATGTATCCCTCAGTATCAGTTAACTATATATGGTAACAATAATGTTGCATTTAAAAAATGAAAACATTGAATGTCAGCTACATAGAACAATAAGATTTTAATTAGCTCACAAGTTGGTGGGTAGTCTAGGATTTGTTCATTCCATTCTACACTTAGCTGAGTCTCAACCTAACTTGCTGCCTCTGCTAATCTCAACTGGCTTTATTCAGTGGACTGATCTGCAGTCAATTTGGCTGGCTGGGTTGGATCTGATCCACACATTTGTGATTCTCCTCCTGGAAACAGACCAGAGTACTGGTCTTGCATGTTCTTCTCATGTCAATGTAGACGCCAGGAAAAAAGACTCAATTACACAATTGTAATTGGTATTATATAATTGGTAATTTCAAGCCTTGGTTTACATTACACTTGCTAATATCTAGCCAAAGCAAGGTCCTTTTAAACCTAGAACCAAGTGATGGAGAGACACAGTCATCCCAATAGTAGGAGGGCACCACAAAGATAGATGGCAAAGAGTGTGGATGCATAATCCCACTACTGGAGAGGGAGTAAAGAGTTGCAACAACAATGCACTCTGCCACATGCACCCTAGCTGAAGTCATTCCATCTGAAGACATGTTTCAACTGAGTGCAATCATGTGTACTCAAAAGTCTATATCCAAATCAAAAAGCAGGACAATGAATCTATATGTATGAGGAAGCAAAAACACTTAAATTGCCTGTGAGTCTGTAAAGAAAATGTAAAATTAACTTGTCATTATATATCAACTTTTCTTCCAACAGAATCATATTTTGTGCACCTATCATTTAAGTGTATTGTGTATTACGGTTATTACCTTTCCTATATTATTACCTACATTATTAAGTAAAAAAATAGTTAAAAGGCTTTGAAGAAGGTAACTGAACTTAAAACCCCTAGAAAAGCCCATGCATTAGAAAAGTTAAAAGTTATAAACTGTACATATAGAATAAAGCACATAAAAGGTGCAAATTTGGATATACATATGAACAAGAAAATGAGCAAAAAATAAGTTTTTTGTTTAAAAAATGTGTATTCAATTCTGGAAATTTTTACCATATTATCAAAGTACAATGTAATCTTTTAAAAACAACTAGAGAATACCTTGTGCCATAGATCAATGGCTATCAATTAGCATAGAATGCCATTAAGCATCAAGTTACTGTAACAGAATATGTTGAATATGTTAAAAAATCTGAAGAAGATAATAGAGAAGATAGTTCAGTGGGTAAAGAATGTGAGTTTCAGTGGAAACACTGGATTGATAAAATGTTCTAAGAAATGTGCAAATGTATATAACTGAAATATCAGACAAAGTGTATTCCATGGATAGTGAGGCAGGGGAGGTTTTTGCCAATGGATTGCAATAAACTTTGATAAAGTAGTTGTAGTGTAAAATTTATTTTAATGCTTGTTACTAAGGTACTCAGTCAACTTAATTTTCACTGTTGATGTAAAGAACTAGCTATATTTGCTACAAAATCTTAAAAAGAGAAAATCATGTATTACCATGACATAACCTGGACACTTAGTTTCAAAAATGCAATTACAGATACATTCTATTTATCAAGACCTGCATCTAATGAGCAAAGGAGTCTTAACAAGAAATTTATTTTAATTTTTGAAAATCATGTTCCTTTGCTAAGGTTTAATATGATGGTTGATACACAGACATTCTCTTAAAAGAATCTTGAGACCCAGGAAAAAAGATTGTCCACCAGATTTTTGAATTCAGTCACAGATGAACCTCTGGCATTTACTATTTTTTCTAATTTTCTATTTTATTTTTATTTTATTATATTTTATTTTTTATTTACTATTTTTTTTTTTTACTATTACTTGCTCATTTACTAGCTCATTCTTGTTCACCACTCATCAGTGCCAATGATTATAAGCTCTATCTCCATCCTCTCACCATCAAGCCCTACCTCCCCTCAATTGATAAGGAGCTGTAATTTTTAACTAGCCTTTAAATATTTTTATTTTGCTAAATGTATTTATCTTCATTATGAATCTTTAAAATGCTATTTCATTAATCATTTATTTATTTATATTACATTATATTATAAATCCTTTGCAGTAAAAAGGGATAATACAATTTGTGCCTACTACCAGCTAGTACCATTGGAATTTCTCCCCAAAATATACCTACAAATGACTTAATTAAATATTATACAAATAATTAAGTTTTAAATCATTGGTCTTTTAATTTTTTGTATTATACAGAAACTCAGTAGAATTTTAAAAATTTATTTGAGTTGCTCTAATATGATATTTAGAAAAATTTTAGGGGATTTGAATAGCCTCCCATTATTTATATATAAATGAAACGATAACAGAAAGATTTGGTTTGTCAGAGTCAAGGAAGAGTGGAACAAAAAGGTTTCTAAAATATATTTCTCATGTAAGTTTAAAACCATATTTCCACTGAAAATTGTGTTAGTCTACATAATTCTTTAGCTTTCCTCACACATGTTAGGCACTAGATGACTAATAAATTATAAAAGTAAAGACTTCTGGCCAATTTCACGAAGTACTTCCATAAGACAAGGGGCCTCTGAGGCCCCTAACTATTCACATAACAGCAATTGTACAATAGCCGTAACAAATCTGTTCTATTAACCTTGGATCAATAATCACTCTATTTTTGTGATTTTTTACAAAAGAAATAAAGACAATTAAGGTTCATTTATCCATGTTTTCTCAAATGTCGTCTTCTTTGTGACCAAACTTGCGCAATCTACTCAGCTATTTCCTGAGATCGCTTTTTACCAACTTGTTAAATGCTTCCAAATCTTTCATCAGCCTAACACAGGGCATATATGGTGTTAAATTGACTTTAGGCTAAGGCTGCCTCTTTACATATTTAAAGCTTATCCTAAAGATTTATCCATACATAGTGAACCGAACTGGATGCGTAAACAGACTTCACCCTACTCTTGTACCATCACCAGGTTTCTACCAACCAAAGGTGGCCAACTGTTTGAACTGTGTTCAAATAAGGCAGATACTGAGTTGTAACCAATGTCACTGTTTCTGTACCTTCCTTTCATCTTCTGTACCGTCACTTTCCTTTTTCTGTCCATAAATCTTCCTCTGACAAATGGCTGTACAGAAATCACTGAGCCTACTCTGGTTCAGAAGATTGGCTCATGCATACATCGTTCTTTGCTCAATTAAACTGTTAAATTTAATTTGTCTAAGGTTTTTCTTTTAATAGTAGGTACCTAAAAGTAGAGTAAACACACTGGTATTTAGCAGGATTAGATTCTTTTAAAAATCCTACAAAGTACATAAAATTTACTCAGGATATAAAATTGGAGTTTCCTGCTTTTGTTCAATAATTTGGAATTTGCGTGTTAGTTTCTTGCAGCTTGGTTAGGCGTTAGAAACTGATGTTCATACAGAAAGTAAAGATCTTCAATAGTCTGAGATTTAAATCAGTTCTAGCAGAATCTCAGCAATGGATAGCAATAGTTAAGGTCCAGAGATCAACAAGCACATTTTTTTTCTCTCTGACTATGAAAAGAAGAAGCACTATTTTTCTCTCTCTGGCTATGAAAAGAAGTAACCTTAAAAAATTGCTATGAATAAAAATTGCAAGCATCTGAAATATTTATTCACATTTCCCCAAGATAATTTCACTCAGAGTATAATAATTTGTATTTGACCATCTGCCTCTGAGGAGTTCTACTTATAGCTTACTAACTGATAATCAACTTGCAGCAAGATGAAGGTATTGTGTGCCTTATTGGCGGTTATTTCATTTTTAATAAATCCCTAATAAATATTTTTCTGTAGTTGAAGACATTGTCTAAACTCACCCAAGACTCAAGCTTATATAACAGGATTTTTCCATATTTTATCTATTGAGATATAGTTGATACATAAAAAATTGCACACATTGACTGTGCAATTGATGAATTAGGACATATGCATATACCAATGAAACCATGACCGTAACAAAGGTAATAAATATATCTATCACCTCCAGAACTTTTCTGTGTCCTTTTGTGGGTTTTGTCTTTGCTTCTTTTTTTTTTCTTTTTCAAAAGAATGAAACATGAGATCTACCATCTTAATACATTTTAAAATACACAATACTGTATTGTTAACTATAGATACTATGCTATTTACCAAATCTCTATAACTTACCCATGTTTGCAAAAGAAACTCTATACCCATTAAAAACAAAACAAAACAAACAAAAAACCTCCATTTCTCTCTTATTCCCCACCAAGCCCCTGGCAGCTACCATCCTATCCTCTGCTTCTCTGAGTTTGGCTATTTTAAATACCTCCTAAGGTCCTTTTGTGACTGGCTTATTTCATTTAGCAAAATATCCCCCAGGTCCATTCATGTTGTCACAATGACAGAATTTCTTTCTTTAATAAAGCTGAGTAATATTCGTGTATGTACATAACACAGTTGCTTTATTCTTACATACATAGACATTTGCATTGTTTCCATATCTTTACTAGTATGAATACTGCTCCAATGAACATGGGATACAGATACTTCTTCAGGGTCTTTATTTTAATTATTTCACAAGGGTATGAAACTAGAAATCAATAACAGGAGGAAAATTGGAAAATTCACAAATATGTGAAAACTAAACAACATACTCCTAAAGAAACAATGGGTCAAAAAGAAATCCAAAGAGAAATTAAGACGTGTCTTGAGCCAACTGAAAATGAAAACATAACAGGCCCAAACTTATGGCATACAGCAGAAGCAGTACCAAGAAGGAAGTTTACGGCCATAAATGCTTACACTTAGAAAGAAGAAAAATTTTCAAATAAACAACTAAACACTATATGTCAAGGAACTAGAAAAAGAACAAACTAAGTCTAAAGCTAATAAAAGGAATGAAATAAAGATTTGAACAGAAATAAATGAAATAGAGACTAGAAAAACAATAGAAAGTCCGAACAAAACTGGAATGTGGCTTTCTGAAAAGATAAAATTGGCAACCTTGTTTTTTTAGAAAAAAGAAAAGAGTCAAATAAATGAAATTGGAAATGAAACAGGAGACACTACAACTGATACCAGAGAAATCAGAGAAATACAAAGAATCATAAAAAAATACCATAAATATTTATATATCAACAAACTGGATAACCTAGGAGATATTGATACATTCAATAAACAAACCATCTACCAAGACTGTATTTTGAAGAAAAGGAAAATATGAACAGAACCAGTAATTAATAAGGACATTAAATCGGTAATCAAAAACCTTCCAGCAAAGAAAAGCCCAGGACCAGATAACTTTAGTGGTGAATTCCAACAACAATTTAAATAATTAATGTCAATCCTTCTCAAATTTTTTATATGTAAGAATTTTAGATTTAAAGCTAATCTCCAATAAAAAAATTCAAAAGTTAGTCTTAAAATCATAGTTTCTTTTAGGACTACTTTTAGAGGGCCAAAAAAATAAGTCCCACTCCTAGTTCAGAAATAACCTGTCCCCAAACTATATAGAAGCCAGTTATATATATTTATATATGTACATTTATATACATATTTATATATAGTAAATATATATATTTGTCTCTTATTATTTGCAAAAAGATATTCACATTTCATCTCTCAAAGCACTCAAAAGATATGTAAAGACATGTCTCCTTCATTTAAATAGAGGTAACTACTATAGTTGTAACATTCCATTAGTTAATGTAGTATATGGCAATGAGCTGTGCTATGTTGTTTTTCTGGCTGAATAAAGCTGGGCAGACTCAAACAAATGGCGTAGTGCTGTACACAGGTATTAATGCTTATAAAATTTATTGCAAATTCAATATCGCAGAGAAGAAGACCTCTGTGTGTACAGAATACTTACCAATAAACTGTCATTTTCTGTTCCACCAGAGATAGCTAATGAAACAATCTGGATTGGAATTTGATTCTTCCCACTTTTTGCAGGGGATGATATTTTGCTCTTATAAACTTCAAAAAATAGAATATTCTTTATTGAAGGATATACTAACTCTACACAATGTATCAGACAGCATATTCCATAATATATTGAAGTTATCCCTATCTGAAACAATAAGATGTTTGATTAGCCTCAGAACTTTGCACAGTGCTGCCCATAAGTAACATTCAATGAATGTTAGTGGAATTGAAACTTATGCACTACAACAAACCTCATTACATTTTTAGAGCAAGATCATGATATAGAAAACATGGCAAGATTTAAAGTCAGCATGCCCAAGTTTGAGTGCAAACTCTGATATTTACCAGTGTGATGTTGTCAGAAAAGTCACTAAACCTCACTAAGTCTCAATTTTCTCTTATATAAAAGAAGAGTTAAAATAACTTTCTAACAAATTGTTGGGAGAATTAAAAAATACAGAGAATATGAAGGTGTTTTGTAAAATGCAATATCCAAATATTCTCGAAACATAGATAAATAGAAATAAAACATCAAAAAAATTAACCCCACAAGATGATGCAAACATTCTAATTAGTGTTACTGTACCATAGATGTTTGTCATCTATTGTGCTCTGGAATAAGCATTACTTCAAATTAACAGTAACTTAGTTTAAATAACTGAGTAATACTGGCACCACAAGAATGCATCAAAATTAAATAACATAGAAATATTCCTAGATCAATCATTCATCCACTCACTGCAATTAGTTCATTTGTTTCCCCTTTTTCTTATTGGGAATTCTTCTGTTCACTTTCATTTCTTGGACATTAATGTATAATAAGACAAAAGGTTTCCATTCATTAGTAAATATGTACTAAATTATGGTGAAATCATATTTTGATAATATTATGTTTAATTCTAATCTAATGTTGATCTTGTACATTTCCCTACCTATGGGAATGACAGAAGAATCTGACAGAAAAAAGAAAATGTTAATGCAACAATATGGAAAGATCCAAGGTTAGATAGCAATGTGAAAATGAATAATAAATAAGATAAAAAGATTATGGGTAGTACTAATGTCATACAGCAGCAATAATACATGATAGCAATGTAACACATATTTTAAAAATTATTATATTACATTCTACCTTTCAGGTAAATGTTTATAGAAGCAATTAATTAGGTTTGAACTAGCCAAGCCTACTGTGTAGAATGAAGGACTGCTGGTTTCCTGAGAATCTTTATCTAAAAGCGTATTGTTTGTAAATAAAACTAGGTGTGGAGCAATTGTGGCACTTCAAAAATCTCAAACAGTCATTATATGTTGATCTTATCTGAAGGCTATCTTAATGTATGATGTGTTTTCTAGAAATTACCTTTAAATACTGTTTATAAAATACTACATTTCCACTATATAGCAACAGGAAATAACACCTATAATTATAATCATCTTTGCATTTATTATGCTTCAATATTTTCTTCAAAAAATCATGGCTTCAGATTACATATGGCTGGTCCCCCATTTTTAGTCTCTGCACTCCTGAACCTCTGCATTGATTCAATCGCAGGGTCTTACCAGTTCCACCTCCAGTATTTTTCTATCCATCCACTTAACTGGGCTCTCTGCTTCTGATTATATCACCTTCCCTAACCCAACGCATCCTCCAAAGTGCAGCTAAAGTAAAATATTGTCTCTTCTATCCACATTTGACTATCTCATTCCACCCTAAAGTTTTCCTGCAGCTGCCCACTGTCTTTAAGACTTTAAAACATACTAATGTGTAACTGCATTTGCACTTCCTTCAAAGAATGTGTAGGGTCTCTCAAAATGGAAGAATCGCACTGTAGCAGAGTGTTGAAAATGAATGTTTTCAAGTACATACATTTCTTGTTTATTCCTTCATCTGTTTATTCTCCACATTTTCTCTAATTGTAAGTACCATAAGAACAAGAGTTGTATCCATTTTATTCATTGATACACCTCCAGTTTCTCAAATAGTACATGGTACTTGGCAAATATTCCCTAAATATCTATTAATATTATATGAATAAAGGAATGAATGAATGAAATATAACCGTAGGGATGTCCTGTCAACTGCTTCTCACTTTTTCACAGATCCCGTTCTTCTACAAATTGAGGTTCTAAGAGTAATTATCAAAGGGGTCAAACAGTGCTTAATAGACCAGTCTCAACTATCTGATGTTAGACACAGTTAAAGGATTTCCTAGTTCAAGTAATAATTATATCTATATATTAAGGAAAATGAATCTGGGATCAACAGGAAACACTGAATATAAGAAGACTGTGATCTTAGTATTGACTGTCCCTAGCAAGCTGTGAGATCATAAGCAGGTAACTCAATGAGCTGGATTTCATATTTCCTCATCTGTAAGAGAAGTCGGGCTAGAAAGTTGGTCTCTCAGATCACCCTGTAAATTTAACTTTGATGACTCTAGAAATTATATTGTTGATTTGTTTTCCTTTTCTAGAAGACTAGAATATTTTTTCCTCTACTGGGTATCTACCCAGAGGAAAATAAGTCCTTATATGAAAAACAACAACAACAACAACAACAACAAAAAACACATTTGTACACATCTGTTTACAGCAGCAAAATTAACAACTGCAAAAATATGAAACCAGCCTAAATGCCCTTCAACCAAGGAGTGGATAAGAAAAACATGGTATTTATGCACCATGCAATACTACTCAGCCATAATAAAGAATAAAATAATGGCATTCATAGCAATTTGGATGGAGTTGGAGACAATTATTTTAAGTGAAGTAACTCAGGAATGAAAACCAAATATCATATGTTCTCACTTATAAGTGGGAGCTAAGTTACGAGGACAAAAAGGCATCAGAATGGTATAATGGACTTTGGGGGCTTGAGGAGAAGGGTAGGAGGGCTATGATGGATAAAAGACTACAAATTGGGTACAATGTAAACTGCTTAGGTGACAGGTGCTCCAAAATCTCAGAAATTACCACTAAAGAACTTATCCATGTAACCAAAAACCACCTGTTCCCCAAAAAGCTACTGACATAAAATAGAGTTTAAAAGCATAATAGAAATTTTCATAAAAAAGAGAGTGGGATATTTTCATTTAGCCTATAATTTCACATATAAGTGCTTTATGAAATAATACTTATTCTTTATTTTTATTTATGGCATATAACAATAAAAATATATCATATGTAAAAATAAAATATAGAAGTAGAAAATATTACTGTAGAAAATATGCCCTAAATGGAATTGCATTGACTGAAATGACTCTTCTTTTTTCCTGAGTATGAGTTTTAGGTGAATGTTCTTGTAATTTCCATCCAAAAAAAGTGCTCCGTAACCAAACTGTTCAAGATAGTCCAATTTACCTTAAAGATGAATTAAGTAGTATTTCCTATACAGCAAGGAATCAAGGTATTTTCTATATACCTTAAGGAATTGAATAATACATTCATTTCTATGGGCAAAGAGCTTAATTCTTGTTATTAAATTGTTTAATTGCCAACATTTAAAGACCCATAGTATTCAGTTTTCTTAAACTAATTAAAAACACATAGGAGTTATTTTGTTTCCACAGTCTTTAAAAAATCCCCAGTTAACATGCCAGATGCCACTGCTCTTCAAGCCTGATGAAGGCTCCCCGGAGTTCGTGTCCTTTGATCAGCTGTTGCCAAAGAACTGAAGCAGATTGTGCAAGTCTGCGTAATCATATGATTTCACTCCTATTGGGGAATTACTGCTATAAGAAAAGTCAACTGCCTTGACAAAAAAATTTACAATTATAAAATATCCAGATAATGACAAATATTAAATGCAGGTCAGTGATATGGTATTCCGTGACATTCTAGTTATAAAGCCTCTGTCTCAATTCCTTCTCATGCATTTTATTGTCACGGAAGTAAAATGCTTTACCACAGCCAGGCTAAAGGGAGAGATGCTTTGACTGGTACAGCTTGTGTTTGAGGATATTATTGAATAAAAATGGAAGATAAGGAAAATTAGAAATTGCTTGAGTCATCTTATTGTTTTATTTTTATATTTTTGAGATAGGGTCTCACTTTGTCACCAGACTGCAGTGCAGTGGTGCCAGCACGGTTCACTGTAGCCTTAAGCCCCCAGGCTCAAACAATCCTCTTGCCTCAGTCCCACAAATAGTTGGAACTATAGACATGTTCCACCACACCCAGCTAATTTTTGCATTTTTTGTAGAGACAATGTTTCACCAGGTTTCCCATGCTGGTCTCAAACTCCCGAGCTCAAGCGATCTGCCCTCCTTGACCTCCCAAAGTGTTGAGATTACAGGTATAAGCCTCCATGCCCAGCAAGCCACTTTATTTTTAAATTTAATTCTCACATCCCTTTAGGTTACGTATTCACTAATTAAGATTATCATAAACAATCATGGACATCAGTCAGTCAATGAAGCAGCACGTTTATACCTAAGTACAGACAGTTAGAGCAACCTATTACACTGTACCACTTGGACTGAAATGGACAACTATAGACAATACTGTTAATTCCCTTCCAATATCTACTCTCTTTGTATTCTTTGCTAAGAGTATCATAATTTAAATTAGGGAAACACTGTGACCTCCTAGTGATGGATCATGATAATGAATCATGGACATGCCTTTCCTTGATATCCCAGTATCCCTTGAAGTTGGGGTGTCTATGACCACTGGCTCTGGTCAAAAAGACTTAAGAGTGAGTCTGCTGAAGGGGCTTCTGGGAAATCTTTTTGTTTCCCCAGTAAAAAGGGACATGTGTACCTAAGGACCATTATCCTTCCGCCATTATTTTGCGTCAATTTATTTTCTTCAATACAGCAAAAGATTTCCCAAAGAACTACAAAGGCACTTGTCCTTACAACTTATAGAACCAACTTCAGCCACCATCTAGTTATAGAACATTTGTTATATGAAAAAAAAAGAACCCTGATAATATACCACTGCAAGTAGGGCTTTCTGCTACTTTCAGCCCAAGGTCTTGCTAAAAATATATGGCAACTCTTCAGACTTCTATCCATCCTAACCATTCTTGTTAACAAACTAGCACTTCTTGTCTCGATTAGCCATCTGATCAGCTTTATTACCTCCAATTTAACCCATGTGCCATCAGATGATCTTTCTATAATCCAATACTCATCAATTAATATCCTCTTTAAAATCTTTCAGTGGCTCCCAAATCTGTTTTAATAAAGTAACCTGGATAATGGGCACATCGATTGCCTCTTCAGCTTCATTGATTCATTTATTAATTTAAAGATTACTTATTCATTGTACATGTATAGAGGATTTAGCAAATATGGGGCCAACAGAATTTTATCTATAATGTAATTTTCTTTTGAAAGAAACAAATGACCTATTATCTGAATGACAAGTATGAACCTTGCCCTTCATCCTATCTTAGAAATTTTATCAGTAAGCTGATTAAGCTCTAGTTTTAACTCATTAAGTGTAGAAAATAATAAAAAATAAATTATTGATCTTCTGTATCATGTAAGTCAAAATAATTTCAAAAAGACTTATTCTTGTTTTATAAATATTTCTATGACCTATAAAGATATTGAGATTTAATCTGTGGCTTATTGAAATTACACAAGTGAGTACTGAGGGCCAGTCTCCAAACCTCCATTCTCAGGCTTCTTACTTAAATCTAAATTTCTCTATAAGAAACCCAAAGGTTGCAAGTAGAATTATTCAGTAGTTTACTCACATAACTATAAATGTAAGTTACCAAACTTTGTCAGTAAATATAGCTGCTTTTAGAGCTGACATTAGGAAAGCAGTAGGACAAATAACACCAACAATATAGTCAGTTAAGAGGAACAATTGCAATTCTACTCTGATATCAACTGGAGCAAAATAATTTTGATATTAATTGAAGCAAACCATTCACAAAATGCACATCATAATGCCTCAGCTAACATTAAGCATTAAAATATATATATATTTAAAACAAATTTGCGTATAAGATAAAGCAACCAACATTGACATTAACACGTTTTCAGCAATTTAAAATAACTATTTCATCCACATTCTTGTACTTCAGATGATGCATGGCGGTAAAACATTATGACTTGAAGAATTTTTTTTCTCACAAAGCTTATATAGAAATCAAAAATAGATTCTCAATGCAAAAAATAAGTGCATGGAAGTGTCTTAGTCAGTTTGTACTGCTGTAACAAATATACCATAGACTGGATAACTTAAACAACAAACATTTACTTTTCAAAGTTCTGGAGGATGGAAAGCCCAAGATCAAGGTGTCAGCAGATACAATGTCTGATGAGGGCCAAATTCCTGGTTAACAGATGGCTGTATTCTCCTTGTACACTAACATGGAAGAAAGGAGAACAGGAATTACCTTTCTTCCGCTTTGCATGTGGGTCATTAATATCATCATGCGGGCTCCATATTAATAATCTATCTCCCTAAAGTCCCACCACCTAACATCATCCCATTGAAAGTTAGGGTTTCAAAATATGCATTTTGATGGACATAAACATGCAGTCCACAATAATCAGATCTATGGTATAGAAACATTTTTAAATCCATGCTCTCTTATAAAAATATACAGACTATTAAAAAATGTATTAAGACTCATTTTGCATACAGAAGGATAAAACTCCACTCCTGTTCAGCAGCTTTATTCTTGAGCAAATACATATTTAGCATCCACTGCAAGATCAATAAAAATTAGACCAAGTCTTAGATTCTACATGGTGCTTTACAATTGTGAAAGCTTTGTTTGCCCTTGCTTTCTTATTTTATCCTCACATCAAATCTGTCTACATACACACACACACACACACACACACACACATAAATGTATATATATACACACATACAAATTTATATATAGATACATATATATATAAATTTAGGATCAATTCCCCAAACATTTTAACATTTTAACAGAGGCTCCAATTAAACTGGAGATTAGTATCTCTACGTTATGGACTTAAGTCTTTGATAGATTTATTTAGCAGCTTTGTGTAATATAAAATCACAGTCACTGGAATCAAACAGACCCACATTTGCATTCTGGCTGTAAAATGTTTTAGTTGCATAATGTCATCTAAGTAAAAAGGAATTTGTGAAGATTTGTTGACATTGTTGACAAGATTAAATTGGTTGCCATATGTAAAGTGCCTAGCACAAGGCCTGGAATATAGCAAGCACCCAATATGCTCCCTCACAATTTCTCTTTCGTCTTCTCTCTTCTTCCCTTCCTTCCTTAAAGACATATGCATGGATTTAAGAGAAAGGAAGGCTGAAAAACTAAGATGACAAATATTTTCTACTTCAAAGAAAAATGGCAAGTCTGTGCAAGTTTTCCTGTGTTTGTCTTAAGAATAGATTTTAGTTATTGAAAATTTATTGTACTGAACCCCTGGCCTAGTTTCTAAAACCAAAGGACAAAATTGAATACTTTGCAGACATTTTAGTTATCTACTGCTGTACAGCAAAAGACCCTCAAATTTAGCAGCTTAAATTAACAAACATTTATTATCTCACAAGACAATTGGTGAGGGTCAGACATCAAACAGGGCTTAGCTGAGTGGTTCTGGCTCAAGATCCCTCATGAATTGCAGTCAAGCCAGCCAGGGCTGCAGTAGTCTAAAGGGGCTGAAAATCCATGTCCAAGTTCACTGAAGTTCTTCCCTCCATGGGCCTCTCCACAGAGCTACTCAGACAACTGATGACTTTCACTAGAACAAGTGATTCAAGAGAGCCAGACATCAAGATGGAAGCTGCAGTCCTTTAGAACCTACTCTTGGAGTTACACAAGAAGACCACTTCTTTCATTTGCTCACACTTCTGCCATTTGATCATACAGACAATCCTCTGGCACAATGTCGTAGGGCACTACACAAACGTGTAAATATGACTAAGCTGGGGAACCCCCAAGTGTATCTAGACTTAAATGGACATGATACAAATAGAGCTTTGCTTAAATATTTATTTACTTGGTAATGTGTGAAAAGATTGGGGCAATACTGGCAATTTGTGGTATTCCACTACTTCTACCTCACAACAGTGATGTTTTCAAATACCTGCTCCTGTTTTGCTCTATAATCTTGGCTTAGCATAAAATCTACACTTTTAGAATTTTCTTCTTACTCAGCACACATGGCCTGGGTCAGCGGGATAAGCAGGGTTTAGTTTCACAAGGTGTATACTGGCAGTGCCTGTTTGATAGCCAACCTCCACGAGGGCACCTAATGGTCTGAAACATTTAAGCAAACTTCTTATACTGTCCCATGTCGGCTTAAGTCTAAATACTTTGGGGGTTCTCCAGTTTAGTCATATTTATCCTCTAAAAGAAACATCCTTTCCCTCCCTACCTTTGAAGGTTCTGAGCTACAGAATTCATTGCAGTTGTACAGAGAGATTTACAAATCAACTTTTGGAATTTTCATTTCAATGACATAATTTGATGTAACTCTCTAGCTCACATTTCCAAATAATATTATACTTATATTGTTTCAAATAATTGACAGTAATGGACACACAGTGATTGGTACATAATATGTATTATAAATATTTATTGATAAAATACACTATTTTTTACCACTCTTTATGCAAAATGCCTGTGATATGTTAGATACTTGTGCAAATATTGCAAGGGTCAGTAGGCATTAGAGAAAACTAAAAATCCACGAATGTCCAAAATTTTAAGCACATATAAGAGAAGCAAAATATTTCTGCTAGACTGGAAAGTTGGATTTCCAAATGACTGTAATTTGAAGAAAAAAAATGAGAGTTTTTTGCATCTCTTCGAAAGGCCAAAAAGTATTCATAACAACAAAATCCTCTTGCCTTTATTATAGTATATGCATGTAGTTTCAATGAAAATTATGTTAGGATTCAAAAACTGAAATTAGGGTAATTTAAAACCACTTCAAATATGTCATGAACTACCTCTTTTCCACTCCTGTCTCATAGGTACTTTTATACTATAATTTACAATTCATGATTCTGGCAAGAAAATGAGAAAGTGACTTTGAGAAATCATTTTAAAGGCAATTTTAAGCTGATAAATTGTTCTAAGATATGACTGAGAAACTTAAATATTGATAAATGTTCTCTATGCTTTATTTTTCTATGTTATAGTAACCTATACTTTAATAATAATCTGAGCAGGGCCGGCGTTGTGGCTCAAGCCTGTAATCCCAGCACTTTGGGAGTCCGATGTGGGCGGATCACGAGGTCAGGAAATCGAGACCATCCTGGCTAACACAGTGAAACTCCGTCTCTACTAAAAAATACAAAAAACTAGCCAGGCGAGGTGGTGGGCGCCTGTAGTCCCAGCTACTCGGGAGGCTGAGGCAGGAGAATGGCAGTAAACCCAGGAGGCGGGGCTTGCAGTGAGCTGAGATCTGGCCACTGCACTCCAGCCTGGGTGGCAGAGCGAGACCCTGTCTCAAAAAAAGAAATAGTAATAAAATAATCATCATCATCATCATCATCATCATCATCCTCTGAGCTATCAAACACAATGAATAGAAAGCTAAGAGGGTGGTTAACTGATTTCTTTAAACATTAGTTTGTGACCTTATTGTATTAAAAATAGTGGAGGGAGTGAAAGGAGGTTTATTAAAAACATTGGTAGGTAATGGTTAAACTAAGTCTTTCCAATTGCTAAACATTTATTTTAAAAATTAAAGCATCTTTAGAACATAATTGCTACGAACAGTTTAAGTGGCCAGAACAATTAAGTTTCTCAAAATTTTTCATAATATAAAACTAAAAAATAAAACCATTTTTGAAGTTAATTATTTCATTTACTCTGCTTTTCTCTTATTTATCTTCGTAACAATTACCACCCCTTAACCTGTTACATATTTTTTGTTTTATTAGTGTGCTGTCTGTATCCCCCCGATAGAATATGGACTCCATGACAGGACCCTATAATATATGCTGTTTCATATCTGGATCTTAGAACAGCCCCAGGTTCATACTAGGTGTTTTATGATATTTACTGAGTGAATAAATAAATGGTTATCATGTGCCATGAACTAGGTGCTGAAGATGCAGTAATGAACAATATAGACCTGGTCCCTACATGACAGAGTCTATAGTTAACTGAAGGTACAGGCAAGCAAGCAGAAAAGACCAACGACACAAATACTGTGAGAGAGAGCAAAGCAGCAGTAGCTAATTCTGGAATTCAAAGAAAGCTTTCTGAAATTGAAACTCAGACCTGAAAGATGTCTGGAGACTAGCCAAGTTTTTGAGAGGCAAGCATAAAGGAATGAAAACTTCTCAACGTAAGGAGAACTGTATGTGCAAAGGCCCAGGAATGAGAGAAAGAATGTCCTAAAAGAAATTCTATGCAATTCTATTTTAGAGTTAAAAATGATAGAGGAGGGGTGTAAGTTGAGATGTTTTCAGGAGATATTTTCAGCACCACGTAACAGAAAATCACCTCTAAATCCTGAGCTGAGCTGGTTGTGCAAACACTCAGGCCAAGGCTTAGTTTTTTCTTTCCTTTTCTCAGATCCATTTTTTAGCCACTGTATTCTTGGTATCCCAGCCTCCACAGTGATGGTCTGAAAGTGACTGTCAGCAGCTTTCAGGCTTATTTCCTTCTCTTTCTCACCCAGCATAGAAAAAAAAAAAAAAAAAAAAGGAAGATGATTCCTACTTATAGCAAAAAGTCTGAGATTTATTTCAAACGACTCAAAAACCACATGAAAGGCAGGTATTGGAATGGCCTATCCCAGGTCTCCTGCTCAATCTCTGGAGCCTGGATGGAATCAGCTTTCCTGAAACCATGGGGAGCTAATAGAAACCAGGGACCCTTGGCAGTGGGAAAAGGAAAAATAAATGCATGGTAACTGGACTGTTGTATTTGCCATGTAACCTTAGATTGTATCATAAAAGCAATGAGGATTCATGGAACTAAGCAAAGGGATAACCCACTAAAACTTCTGTGTTAGAAATACTCTTTCCGCAATGTGAAGAACAGAGTCTGCAGAATCAATATTAGAAAAAAGGAAACTGTTTAAGAGGCTGCTGCAAGTTGCTGACAGGATAGGTAGACTGAAAACAAATGATTCAAGGGATATTTAATGGTTACAGTCAGCGTAAACAGACATTGGCAAAGATTTGGATTTAGAAAATGAAAGAAAGAGCAAAAGCAATGGTGATTCCTATTTGTTATGACTGGTCATGTATGGTTATATCACAGAAATCAAGGAGGAAAATACCCTGTGACTGGAAAAGAGGAATTCGTTCTGGATATAAATTTGATAAGTCTCCAGATTAATACCCTGGATTTGTTTCAGTCCTTAGGGTCTTTCCATTTCAAAAGATGTTAAAGATGTCATGTAATTCTAAAATAGAAGAAAAAATAGAAAATTAGACACAACATTTATAAATTATTAGCAAAGTACCAATTTTCTTTGTGTGGTTAAACTTTTTTTTTTTTATATATAATTGCTAAATCCTGATGCTATTTGACAAAGCCAAAGATTAGGAAGTAAAACAAAGATACCAGGAGCATATAATAAATCTTCTGTGCTTTTCCTTAACAAGAAATATAAACACATATTAAATACCATCCACTATGGTGGTATGAAAATAGGATAAGAGTCAGATGCATCCTGATTCAGTAAATAAAGAAGCAAGCATTGGATTGGATAACACCAAAGTCAAATAGTGACACATGCAGAGAGAAAATAGAACAAGATTATAAAAGACATCTATCAAGATAAAAAAAAAATAGTGCAACACATTTAGTCTAGATGCTTGTTAACAAGGTAGCATTTTTGTGTAGGATAATGCCTACCTGATACATCACTTGGAAGACGGCTAGGCAATAAAATTAGCAGCTGCAGTATGAAACTGATTCAGCAGCAGATGTGAGATAAAATTCCTTGTTTCCAAATTTGCTAGAGGGATAGAACCTTATTAAGGAGGAAGCTGAATCCCAGTTATAAAATAATGAAGTAGATAAAAGGCATAGCTAAACTGTATTGCATAACAAATCAATGAGAATTTCATGGTGGAAGAGTGGAGAAGAACAGGGGAGAAGAAAAGGGAAGAAGAAGAAGGGAAGAAGGAGAGGAAGAGGTAGAAGGAGGAGGGAAGAAGGGAGGGACAGGAAAACAGACAGACACACACACACACACACACACACACACACAGAATATGTCAACAAGGTAACCAGAGGATAACTTTCTTCTGTTCCAGTGGCTAAAGAGAATGCTTTAGAACAAGAAGCATTTAATATTTAATTCTAAGCTATTTTTATTGGTATAATATTAACCCCCATTATCTCCCTACATTTTCAGGAGAGTCCGATACACTGAAATGTTATCCTATGATGATATTGAGAAGAAAAAGAAAAGGAGTGGTGACAAGATGTAGTCTTCCTTGTAATTCACTCTTTCCACCAATTCTTGGATACAGTACCACCATCCTCTGAAGAGAATGAGTTCTTCTTCAGAATAACTTGGGCAGGAGTTTCAGGTTCCATTTGTCATGGCAGATTCCCTTGGGATTAGGTTTTATTAGAAACAATTTCAAAGTGAAACTATCTTTATATAACATTATTCATTCGTGTATTCAATGAATGCAACCAATAGCAAACTGAAAGGTTGCCCAGAGCATAAACGAGAGTGTTTCAAGGAAGCACCTACAGTGTAGAACTGACCTAAAGGGCAAGCCTGACATCTTTGTTATACTAGAATATTTTCATACAAAATATACCAATTTTTAAGAGCTATTTTTTCATTATCCACCAATATTTTACATATATTTTAAAGACATAGGACAAAGGTTCTAATCCTAACTCTGCTATTCTGTGTTTTGAGCAAGTCATGTGATGTAGCGAGAGCTCAATTCCCTCACCTATCCCTTGGGGAATTTTGATTGAATGATTGCTCAAGTTCTTCTTAGCCCAACAACCTGTGGTTCTGATGCCAATTATATTATAGCCTTTTTCTAATGTGTGGTATTTCAATTACGGTTGTGGCTTTTTAAAAGGATTTCTATTAAGTCATTTTTTAAAACAAGACAAAATTCAATATAAGATGTGCCAACCAGCTAATGACCTTTCTAAAAAAAACAAACAAAGAACAAAAAAAAGCTATGCAAGTTTCTTTCTAGAAAAGAAAGTCCAAAATGGCCTATTGAAAACAATGATCTTTGACAGTCAATAATGTCTTTTGCAATCATCCTTCTCATTTATCAGATTCTTAGGATACTTTCCCAAATTTGAGTGTTCTATTAGGCAAGTCGAGAAAATAAAATTATTTCTAATTTCTATGACAAGTTTCTATGTGATATAGGATTATCATAAAATCACCCTGGGGAAATATATTAATTTACATTTATTATTAAGTTACCAAGAGTAAGATCTGGTTTTAAGCCTGAGCATAAGCCTAACACACTCACTGAGTCAAGGGAGCTTATAAACAAGATCTAAACATCCAAATAATAGAAAATATTTTAAAGGAAAATGGCAGGCAAACATAGAAAAAAATAACAGGGCTACACCAATTGAATTATCACATCTCTATAAGGTGATAATAATACCTAGTACAGACAGTAGTTGTAGGCATCACATAAGATAATGTTTGCAGAGCATTTGGCAGATACAATTTTTCAGTAAATTATTTCACTGAATCATCCCCATAAGACTATATATCCTAGTTTTATAGATGAGAAAACTGAGGCCAAAATCATAGACCTAGTAAAAATGATGGAGTTGCTATTCATACCCATCAATATGACTCCAGAGGCAGTAGACTTAACACACGTACTATAACACCTTCCACATCTACCATGCCTGTAACTTCTTGTGCATGGCAAAAAAAAAAAAAAAAAAAGAGTTTTTATTAAATCTAAACTATTGGATGACACATGGAAAGACAGTACAGACTTTGAACACATACAGTGCTGAGTGATAGAGTAATGTCAGCACTCCAGTGAACATGGTGATTTTAAATTCTTTGCAGCAGATGGTGAATCTTAAGGACTCATGCCTTATTCCAGGTATGGAATGTAGGCACTTAGATGCCAAAACCAGGAAAGGAATTAGACATATTCAGTGAAGCAGGGCAAGCCCATTACAGGCAGTAGTCAGAAGTACAGTCAAGCTGGTAGAGTATTCAAATAGTACAGATAGGTGGCAATTCAGGGAGGTAATGCCTACATAAGAGGTAAGAACAGGCATCCTTAAAGGCAAGAAAAGAAACAGAAGCAGTAAGCCCGGTGGCAGGAAAAATGAAATAGTAACAGGAATTCAAATATAGCAAGTACAGTGAAAGTTCACCATACTTCTCCACATGAGATTCAAAAAACCTGTAGTATGTGCAGTTACAAAATAAATTAACAAAATGACTGGGATAAGGCTGCTACAGAGGATGGGAGCCAAGTTGCTAATCACATTCTATCTAAATTTGCATTATTTCAAGGTACGTTATCTCAGTGTTTCACTGTGCCAACCACACATCCAGAAAACCTCTAAGTGCTTTGCCTATTATGGTAACTTATTTAATCATCACCAATAACTCTACAGGTAGTATTGTTATCCTCATATGCACAGATGAAACAACTGAAGTACAATGAGATTAGTAATTTGCCCAAGATCAAACAACCAACACAAGGCAGAGTTAGAATAAAAGTCCATACTTCCCAGTTCTGAAGCCCAGCCTTATAACCACTAGGTAACCCTGCTATGGTTTGAAGGTTTGTGTCATCTCCAAAACTCATGTTGAAATGTAATCTTCAATGCAACACTATTAAGGGGTGTGGCCTTTGGAAGGTGGTGAGGTCATAAAAAGGATTAGAGACCTTTATATAAAAGGGCTGAAGAGAACTAACTAGGCCCCTTTTTCACTGTTCTACTTTCCACTATGTGAGGGAATGTTATTCACCCCTTCTGTCATGTGAGAATGCAGCAACAAGGCACCACCTTGGAAGCAGAGATAGGGCCCTCATGAGACACAAAACCTGCCGATGCCATGATCTTGAACTTCCAGCCTCTAGAACTGTGAGAAATAAATTTCTGTTCCTTATAAAATATGCAGTCTCAGAGATTTTGTTACAGCAGCAGTAACAAACTAAGAGAAATTCTGTGTCTGCGAAGTCAGATGACAGCAGAGAATCTGGCAGTGGAAAGCAGGACTCATGTCACAAGTTTACGGATTTGAGATATGGGGTCAGAGGTCTCTTCTTTACAGCACAATAGATGTGAAGCAACTAGAACAATGTCTGGCATATAATAAGCAACCAATAAATGTTATGAAACTAATAACAATTATTCTTGCTGTTGTGACAGGGAAGAAGAGCTGGAAAGTGTTGTGAGTTGAATGTAGTCCACCCAAAATTCATGTGTTGAACTCCTAACCCTCAGTACCTCAAGTGTGACTATATTTGCAGACAGGGTCTTTAAAGAGGTAAAGTTAAAATAAGGTCATTAGGGTGGACCCTAATCCAATATGACTGGTGTCCTTATAAGAAAAAATTATTAAAACACAGACATGTACAGAGGGAAGACCATGTGAAGACACAGAAAAAAGATGGCTATCTGCAAGCCAAGGAAAGAGGCCTCAGAAGAAACTCATCCTGCCACCACTTTGGTCTCAGACCTCTAGCCTTTAGCATTATTGTCAAATAAATTTCTGTGTTTAACCTATCCAGTCTTAAACTGGATACTTTGTTATGGCAACCCTAGCTAACTAATACAAGGACCAAAAGGTGGGAAACTACAAGACCAGAAGATTTTATATAAGAATTATGTTAAATTCGATATAAAAGGAACTGGGGCAAGAGCTGAGACAGGGCCCCACACAATGGAGATAGATTCCTGGGATAATCTCAATTATTGGATCTGGGGCAAAGATCAAAGCATGACTACTAGTAAAACCAGATAGATGCTAAGTTGCTGCTCAAAGGTTATAAAATATCCTCTGCTAAGGAGAGGATGGGAGCTCGAGGAAGGGACAGAATACCGGGGGTATGTTAAACATATACAGATACAACTGAACAGGCGTCAAAGTAGAGAGCCATCTAATTCTCACACCTGCCAATGTCAGATGCAAAAAGGCAATCTTACTTTCTAAATGAACCTCAATATATGTTAGGCCTAAACTAGGTCACAGCAGCTGAATTTTTTGTATAATTTTGCTTGTTTCTATGATAAACACCTCAAAATAATGGAGAACATTTCCTAAAAATAATATAGTCCTGTAGGTCATATAGGCTTCCAATACCTGCTTAGAACTTTCCTGTCATCTAGTAATCTGCTTTAAATAGACACTAATTTTTTCTGCTATTCACTGATTTTTTTTTTTTTTTGTAAATGCCTATATATTTTTAACAATCGTTATGTCTAGATGTGGGTAACGTGAATTGGGTTGAATTGATGAAATTATTCCAGAAGAATAGCATCAACAATAACAGTTTTCTTTACTGATTTAACTTCTACACACAAACCTACTGCATTTAAAAGCAATGGAACTCAAAAAGTAAGATCTACTAATGAGATCATTGCTTTGCATTCTTCATTGACAATGTAAACCACATGCACATAGTGTCAAAATAGCTGAAATGAGCACAAATGAACTAAAAGTCAGTTAATGAGATTACAACCAGTTATAATTCCAAGATACAACAAAAGCATACAGCATAGAACAATTGACAATTGCAAACATTTTAAATGTAGAGACTTTTTACCAGAATTCAATTAAAACAAGAAAAGTAGGCAAAAAAAGAGTTAAAGCAAACCCTCCCTCACCCTTTGGGTATAGTCTGCCTTTATCAGATCAGTCAGTGCACGATATTTTGATATTTTTCACAAGTTTGATGGTGAGACCCTGCAGAAACAAATCCTGTTCAGCAAGTGTTCTCCATTCAGGACCAACAAAATCTGAAACAGATGAACATCATAACAATCCAAAGCATAAGGGCAGTTACCACTACTTTAGGATTTCTAAGTAACGTATGCTTCAGGAGATTACTTAAAAAAAAAAAAAAAAAAAAAACTATTGTTTAAATGGTGATTTTAAATTAGTAGATCAGGAGTTGTTATTTATTTGTCATCACTAATGAAAGAAATTGTAGCTGTTGTTCAACTCTGTGTCCTTGATAATGAAACTTTCATTTCACATCTGTTTACATTCCATTTTTCCTTAGAAAAGGAAACAAAATAGACACTCTAATATCCACCATACTATGCCAATTAGCCTGTTGTTCATTTTCAGGTTGAATAATGGTGATACATTGAAGAAAATCATGACATCCTCTGGAGAGGACACTCAGCTAGAAAGAGCAAGTTTCACACTTATTATTGAAGCTGACACCATCTTTGTGGGTAGCCGGAAATACAACGGAGATTATCAGACTCCTGAATTTATTTCAGAAGATCATGCTGACAGTTGCCATCCTAATCCAGTCATATACAAGGTGAGAAACATGTGGCAGGAGTTTTGATTCAGTACTGTGCCTTTACATAGCAATAGCATTTTAAATCCAAAAAAAAAGAGTACATATTTTGGTCATTTTCACCTCAAGTTCAAATAAGATCATATATTTTCTTTTATTCTCTTCTGGAATATGCTAAACCTCTGCAGAGCTATTTATAGCTTTTAGCTACCAAGGAATTATACATTTTTTCAAGCAGTGGCTATTATTTTAAAACAAAATATTCCAGAGACCAAGGGTTTTATATGTGTATAAAAGAATATTTTTATCCTCAAAGATTTTCCAAGGTAAGCTAAAATATGAAAAGGAATTATCAGTATATTTGTTTTAATATGAATTAGAATCTCATAGATAAATTAAACATACAGTATTTTACTGCTTGTTATAGGATATACATAACTTCTGAAAAAAAGATCATTTTTTACATGTTTCAAAATACTTGTTATGATTTATCTAATCTTTGAGGCTGAGAGTGCTTTTTTAAGTAGATGAAAGAAATGGAAACAACTACAAAGAAATTAACTCCTCCAAATTCACTGCTTAAGTCTTTTAATGGGAATCCAGATGTTCATCAGAATTCAAGTCCTCTACACACTTAGGGAAGATTAAAAATCCTAGGAACTACCATTCAGACCTTGGCAAGCTCTAAGATTAGGGTACGACCAATAAAACCAGTTAGTTTGACTATCTCAGTAAAATCAATCAAGTTCTCCACAAATTTATTAAATATCTATTGCGTGTAGACACAAAGCTAGATACTAGGTGCCTGAAACTCCAGGGGTGCCATTCTGCAGGGAAGAAAGAAAACAAGAAAAAGGTATAGGAGATGAAATCGATATATTATCCAGCAGGCCAACCAGACAGAGTCAGAATCTACCATTTCTAAAATTAACTTTTTAAATCATGATAGAGTCATAAACCATAAAATTAAATAATAAACTAAAGGTCTGCCAGTGGAAAAATATATATATATATATATTTTATTCAATGATTCATTCATTCATTCATTCATTTTCTCAATAAATATATGTTAAGGGCACCTCTGAGTCAGACACTCATCTAAGCACTTAATATAATTTATCACATTAACACTTTAAAAAATCTTATGAGAAAATTGTGATATATAGATGCTACTCAACTTATGAGGAAAACATCAAAATTAGTAATTAGTTGAAGATGTTTTAAGTTGAAAATGCATTTAATATACACCTAACCTATAGAACATCATGGCTTAGCCTAGCCTATCTTAAACATGCTCAGAACACTTACATTAACCTACAGTTGGGCAAAATCATCTGGCGGCTCAGTACATTGTTGAGTATTGACTGCTGGCACTTGAGATTGTGTGGCTGGCTGTGGCTGGCTGGTGCTGCCCAGCATTGCAAGAGAGTATCTTACGGCATCCTGCTAGCGCAGAATGTTGATCTTTTGATTGCAAGATCAAAATTCAAAATTCGAATGTGTATCATTGTCACACCATTGAAAAGTCCAAAAATTGTATGTGGAATTAGAGTAAATTGTAGATCATCTGTATGCTTTAAATTTGAGGAAGAGGAACACCCAGAAGTTAAATTTCTGTTATAATTGACTAATTTGTCATGTTCGTGGCAGCCAAGTTCCAACCCAGTCATGTTTCCAGTATTTATTCAGTATGTGGTAGTGGTAAACAGACTCATTCTTGTCCTCTTGGAGCTCATAGTAGACCAGTAACTCCCTTAGATCCAGGCAGTCTCTGCTCTTCACAATGCCCTAGATGTTGAAAGGCCTTCTTCAAAATTGTCAATCTCTTTCCTGTGCTTGGGAATAACTGAGACCAGCAGTACTGTCCAAGAAGAGAATCTCAGACTCAGACTGGGATTCCTGTGGCCCCTTTGGCTGTGTCTTTCTTTCAGGCACTTTCCAAATTTGAATCATGTGCATGGAGTTAAATAAAGGCTCCACAGATTCCAGGATTCATGCATATGAGGTCATCCTAGGACTCTGTGGCTGGGCCTTGCTTCCTAGAGGGTAACCTGGAGAGAGAATTGCTCCCTTCAAGCCAGTGCCTTATTTTGTTCACAGCTACATACAATTAGTCTTTCAGAAAACCTGGCAACCTGGTTGTATGCGATGCTCACTCAGTTCAGGTACAGGGAGAGTTCAGGGCTGTAGGCTACCATTAGCACACTGTCTACCATCCGGCTTGGGCTCAGGTGTTGGGTCTCATGTTGAAATCATGTGTCAAATCTCATGTATCTGTGTTCTGACCACAGTACTGCCTCTGGTCTCCAGTATCTGAGGGTGATGAGAAACAAACTTTCCTCTGTCAGCTCCCTATTACTTGCACCCCTTGTAGGCTCGAGGTCACATGAGAAGGAGTGTTCTAGGGTAGTTGCACCCATCTCATCCAAAAGCTTTTGAGATTGTTACACCAAAGAAACCACAGGGCCCTTCTGATCAATGCCCTTGTTTGCATCTCATAAATATGGTGATGAATGATGTCATGCTCTTCCAGGTCAGTCTTAACCCTGTTGAACAAGGGACAGAAACTCTTTGCTCAAGTGGTACCACTCTTCTCATTTTGCCCATGGCTCCTCTCCTAGTCTTCCTGCTGTTGGCAATATGGGAAAGGCAAGCATATGCTCAAAACTGAAAGATATTATATATCAGACTTAAATTAAGCTTAAAGAGTTTAAGAGAAGACATGGTTAGAAAGTGTGTTGTCTTACTTTTATGCTCTAAGACTCCTAATTTAATATTTTCAGAAAACAAATTATCTTTCACACTTTTCTGCATACTCTACGTAAGATTGCCATTTGTGAATATCACTAGCAGAGCACAGTAACAACTCCTAAAAGGGTCATTGGAAGCAAGTATTCACAGTAGCATAATGGATGGTATATACAAAATATTCAGTGATGATCTACTTCGCGTTAAATAAATGGTATTAGGAAATTGCAGAAGCAAGCTGATTTTGACCGGCCATTGCATTATGAGTAATGGCAGTGTTGCTATCTTATTCTCATGGCAAAAATTAAGAACAAGAAAATATGGTGACTAGCCACTACAAAGAATTCCCACTTGTACTAAGGTTTGACAATAACGAATAAGCACTTTATTTCTACCCATTATTTTAAATTTTTACTGATAAATCCCTGCATCACAAAAGGCCCAAGAATTTTGTAATATATATTCTAACCAAATTGCTTACATAGGTTCAGGACTTACAAACTAAAACATTTTTCCAGAGTTCTGTACATTACAGATATGGTCTGGGTAGAGACAAATGCTTCTCATAAAGTAGATTACAATATTGTGATATATGATAAGAAGGAAAACCACAGAAGCATTAGAATTTTCTGGTATCTGCTGGAGTATGGGTCTCTGAATCATGTTTGACCTGAGAGTTGAAAGGTAAATGGGATTTTATCCAGCAAAGAAGAGAAAAAATGAGAACCATATATGCAATGCTGTAAATACAGGAGTGTGGAAAGGCCAGTGTGCATGAAAGGCAAGAAGTGAGAGAGAGAGAGAGTGATTTTGGCAGCTGGGCAGTGGCCAGGACAAGGACTTGAACACCATGTTAAGCAGTTAACACATATCCTGAGAGCAATACAAATCTACTGGAAGTGTCATGGTCAAATTTGTGTTTTTAAGATTTAAAAGATTCTGTTTATTCTGTTTTCAGATTGTAAAACAGATTGTACACAAGAAAGAATGTATTTGGGGAAGGTGATTAAAAGGCTTTGGGATTAACTGAGATAATAGATGATTGATGCTCAGATTGGAGTAGTTATGATATAGAGAGAATGGAACTAAGTTCCATTCTTATGATATAGAGAGAATGGAACTAAGATACATTTTGGTAAGATTTGTTAATGGACTCCATAGCAGATGGGGAGGAAAGAAAGGCAATAGGGAAATTCCCAGATGTATAGTTTGTATATTTGGTTGGATTGTGATATCATTCATTGAGATATGAACACTGAAAGAGGAATGGATTTCAGGTGAAGACCAAGAGTTTAGTATTGGACAGTTTAAATTTGAGGAGTTTTAAGGTATCTAAGATATAAAAAAAGGCAATGGTGTATATCACACAGTATGACTCCAAATCCTAGTATATCTGACTTGAAATTAAATGATTGTATTAGTTTGTTCTCACACTGCTATAAATACCTGCCTGAGACTAGGTAATTTGTAATGGAAAGAGGTTTAATTGACTCACAGTTATGCATAGCTGAAGAGGCATAAGGAAACTTACAATCATGGTGGAAGGGGAAGCAAACATGTCCTTCTTCACCTGGCAGCAGGAGAGAGAAGTGCAGAGCAACATGGGGAAAAACCCCATAAAAATCCATTGGATCTCATGATAACTCACTCACTATCAGGAGAATGGTATGGGGGAACCACCCCCATGATCTAATCACCTCCCACAAGGTCCCTCTGCCAACACATGGGGATTATACTCAGATTCAAGATGAGATTTTGGGTGGGGACACAACTGAACTATATCATTCCCCCTCGGCCGCTTCCAAATCTCATGTCCTCACATTTCAAAACACAATCATGCCTTTCCAACAGTCCCTCAAGTTCTTAACTCATTCCAGCATTAACCCAAAAATTTAAATACAAAGTCTCATCTGAGAGGAGGCAAGTCCCTTCTGCCTATGAGGCTGTAAAATCAAAAGCAAATTAGTTACTTCCTAGATACAATGGGGGTACAGGCACTGGGTAAATATACCCAAAATGGGAGAAATTGATACAAACCAAGAGGCCATAGGCCCCATGCAAGTCTGAAATCCAATAGAACAGTCATTAAACTTTAAAGTTCCACAATCCTTTGACTCCATGTATCACATCCGGGTCACACTGATGCAAGAGGTGGGCTCCCATGCCCTTGGGCAGTTCCGTCCCTATGGCTCTGCAGAGCACAGCCCCCACTACTGCTTTCATGGGCTGGTATTGAGTGCCTGTGACATTGGCAGATGCACAGTGCAAGCTGTCAGTGGATCTACCATTCTGGGGTCTGGAGGATAGTACTCCTCTTCTCACAGTTCCACTAGGCAGTGCCCCAGTGGGGACTCTGTGTGGGGGCTCCAACCCCACATTTCCCCTCTGCACTGCCCTAGCAGAGGTTCTCCATGAGGCCTCCACCCCTGCAGCAAACTTCTTTCTGGACATCCAGGCTTTCCCATACATCATCTGAAAACTAAGCAGAGATTTCCAAGCCTCAATTCTTGACTTCTGTGTACCCACAGGATCAACAACACGTGGAAACCATGAAGGCTTGGAGTTTGCACCCTCTGAAGCAATGTCCTGAGCTCTACCTTGACCCCTTTTAGCCACAGCTGGAGCTGAAGCAGCTGGGATGCAGGGCACTATGTCCTGAGGCTGCACAGAGCAGGGGGACATAGTGCCCTGGGGAGCCCTGGGCCCAGCCCACAAAATGATTTATTTCCTCCTAGGATTGGCCTGTGATGGGAGGGACTGCTGTGAAAGTCTCTGATGTTCCCTGGAGACATTTTCCCCATTGTCTTGGTGATTAACATTTGGTTCCTTGTTTCCAATGGAAAATTTCTGCAGCAGGCTTGAATTTCTTCTTAGAAAATGGGTTTTTCTTTTATGCTGCATCATCAAATTTTCCAAACTTTCATGCTCTGCTTTCTCTTGAAGGCTTTGCCACTAAGAAATTTCTTCTTCTAGATACCCTATTTCACCTCTCTCAAGTCCAAAGTTCCACAGATCTCTAGGGCAGGGGCAAAATACTACTGGTCGCTTTTCATAGCAACAATGACCTTTACTCCAGTTCCCAACAAGTTCGTCATCTCAATCGGAGACTGCCTCATCCTGGACTTCATTGTCCATATGATGATCAGCATTTTGGCCAAAACCATTCAACAAGTCCAGGAAGTTCCAAACTTTCTCTTATCTTCCTGTCTTCTTCGGAGCCCTCCAAACTATTCTAATCTCTGCCCATTACCCAGTTCTAATGTTTCCACATTTTCAGATACCTTTTCAACAGTACCCCACTCTACTGGGTACTGATACCCAGCCTCCAATTTTGTGTATTAGTCCATTTTCCCTCTGCTATAAAGGACTACCTGAGACCGGGTAATTTATAAAGGACAGATGTTTAATTGATTCACAGTTTCAAATGACTGGGAAAGCCTCAGGAAAGTCACAATCATGGTGGGACGTGAAGGGGAAGCAAGGCATGTCTTACATGGCATCAAGGAGAGAGAGAGAGAGTGAAGAAGAAAGTACCACACTTTTAAACCATCAGATCTCCTGAGAACTTACATGGTATCATGAGCACAACAGGGGGAAACCACTCCCATGATCCAAACACCTCCGACCAAGTCTCTCCTCTGACACATGGGGATTACAATTTGACATAGGATTTGGGTGGGGACACAGAACGATGGGGTAGATGTTCTTGTTGCGAATCACTTTTGGTTCCATGTCACTTTCTTCAGGGAGCTATTTTCCAAATAACTGTGGACTTTGTTTTTACAGAGGTTTTGGTGGCCAGAGTTAAAACACCAAAATACAACTACAGTTTTAAAGAAACTACATAGCAAATGTCATTCATTCACTCAACAAGTATTTCTTGAGCACTGAGTATATGCCAAGCACTGTTTTAGGTGCCAAGGATAGAACAGTGAACAAAATAGACACATTCCTTCCTCCCATGAAGCTTTTATTTCAAGTAAGGGTCAGGGAATGGAGGGTGGAAATCAGAGAAATCATGTAAGTTAAACATTTAGTATTTTAAGACAGTATTTTAGAAAGTGACAAGTGATAAGGAGAATGAAAGAGAGAAGGGACACTTAGATGAGACTATGAAACTTAGGGTTAATACTGGAATAATTAAGACTTTGCGAGTTAGAGTAGAATAAATGTATTTTGCATGCAAGTAGGACATTAATTTCGAAAGAGCCAGGGGCAGAGTGCTGTGGACTAAATGTGTTTTCCCCAAATCCATATGTTAAAATCCAACCCATAATGTGATGGTATTAGGAAGTGGGACCTTTGGGAGGTAATTAGGTCATGATGGTGGATCTCTCTTGATTTAGATTACTACCTTTATAAAAGAGACTGCAGATAATTTTCTTGCCCTTTTTCCACCTTATGAAGACACAAGGAGAGGTAGCCAGTCTGCAACCTCACATGAACCTGACAATGCTGGCACACTAACACACTGAGCTTGGATACTCAGCCTCCAGAACTATAAGAAATACATTTATGTTATCTGTCAGCCACCAAGTCTATTGCGGTCTATGTTATTTATAAGCCACCCGGCCCAAACCAAGGCAGTCATCACGTCTCCATAGACTCCTCTTGTTTGTGATGGGATCTCAAACATTCCTGTTTTTAGTGACCTTGATTTTGCGAGACTTTCCTTCTTTTGATGGCATTGACAGGTTTGAAGATCACCCTCCAGTGGAATTTGTTCATATTGTTTTCTCATAATTAGACTGTGGTTATGGATAGAAAATCGTGGGGTTAAAGTGTCATTTTCATCACATTATAACAAAGGCATCTGATATCAACATGATTTGTCACTGTTGACATTGACCTTGATAACCTGATTAAAAGTATTATTTATAAGACTTCTCACTGTAAAGGTGCTATCTCCCAGTCGCTTTCTATATTGTACTCTTTTTAATGAAGTCACTATGCACAGCACATAGTTAAGGAGTATGGAATTATGCTCTACTTCTTAATGGCAGTGTTTTGAAAAAAATTACTTGGAATTCTTTTGCATGGAATATTAATCTCTTCTCTCTCCATTATGGGTTTATTTCATTATTTATTTATATCAATATGAGCTTTTGTATATTTATTTCATACTTTGTGTTATAACCTATTACTACTTTATTTTGTTGTTGCTTTGGCTATTGGTTGCCAATACCTATTTTTTTCTGGCTTTGGCTATTGGTTGCACTTTCAGTTGACTTTTGTACCTCTTTGACATACCTATATTAATATGGTTTTGTTTGTTTAGCACTTTCTGACTTTCTAAGCACTATAAGATGCTTCATGCTCATCTTATCTCTTCCTTGCTCCAGTCCTTGAATAAGCCATTCCTCCAAGGAGCTTAGCTCCTGGTATTGGAGAATGGCATTAGAAACCAAGATCTGAATGCTAGGTGTGCTTCTTGCTACTGGATACCATTGATTTCAGACTCTCTAGCTGACACAGAGAGGAAATAGACATGTATATATTAAACCATGTATATGTACATATCTATACATGCTTTTATATGTGACCATATGCAACTATATTCTTATCTAATTAAACTCATCTCACTAAACAGGAGTTCATATTGATGTCTCCAATTCTAACCCATTCCCACATGGAATATCCTGGCCACTTCCCCTTGCTTTTCGGTAAACTCACGCTCCAACAGGGAGAAATATGGCTCCCAGGGGTGGTGCTTTTTACTTAATCTCTGTGAAGGTAAATAAACTACACAATGTCTAGCTCTCCACTGTATACTATACATACCTACACTATACCTTATACTATATAACCCCCACACCTTTATATGACATATAGAATGGAGTTCAGTGATGTAATCGTAGCTCCCCATGGGATGGTGGTATAATCATAGCTTCCCATCCACTTGGGATGCTAGGGCTGAGACTATACAGATTACATTTCCCAGATGCCTTTGTCAGTTGAATTTCTGTTAGGTTCTGCTATGAGGAGCAGTGAAAAGATGTTGAAAAGGGTGTGGAAGGGAGAAGGACCTTGCACCACCTTTTATTCAATTTCATCAGCATTGCTTCAACAGCAGTAAGTTGATGGCTGTCACCCGGAGCTTATTTTTTTACTTCCAATATTAGCCTCACCACATTCACTCAGTGATTTGAATATAAACCTGGACCTGCTTCTTTCATGTGATGGGAGTAATAGGTACGGCTTTCTTACCCTTTGGCTGTAAACTATCCAAGTATTTACAGCCCATGATTCCTTGATGGTCTGAACATCTTCCAGGTATTCCCCTTCCACAGAGGTCTAACACCAGCTGAGCAGAGCTTCCCCAGAGAAGTGCAAACTCCAGCGCGAAAGGGTAACTCCTCACATCTCCCATGATCTAACTCCATCTATGCCTTTTTTTTTTCAGCTTTAGGAATGGTAGTTTCTGCCTGCCTTTATTTATTTTTTTTATATGTTCTTAGCATCTCCTGTTTGCTCTATTAGGCTTCTATTATCGTTTTATTCTGTCTTTCATATTAAGTACACTCTATTTAAAATACCTACTGGTTTTGATTTCCTGAATGGGTCTTGACACGCTTTCTCTCCCTCACTTTGTTATCTGTAAATTTCAGATTTTAATTAAGCCAGCCTCAAAATGTTATTGTGAAGATTGTATTAATTATTTCATGTAAATCACTCAGCACAATGCATGACACTAAAAATGTACTCAGACAACATTGGCTATTATTTTTCTCTTTAGCTAATCCAACAGAACAGGATTTAAAGGCACCCTCCACATCAGATGACCAGTGTTCTAATATAGACATTGAGCCTGGCTGGTTTTGTAATTAAAGTCTAGTTTCTCTCATTACCTTCTTTTTCTTTGGATGTGTCCAGAGCTGTATCAAATTAGTATGTACTAGCAGGGCTGTGCCATTTGTTAATCGATTAGAATCTCACTGCATTAAATGGTAAATACCCTAGTACTGAATTCTTAGTGCCTTCTCACTGCTCAAGCTATTTTTTCCCTTCCCAGGACCCACTGAATCTCCCCAGTTACATGTCAGTTAAAAAAAAAAAATGTTTCCATCATTCTGCTGCTGTGCTAGGGTCAGTGTCTTTCCTAATTGGTGTATCTGCAAGTCAAACATACAGATATTTTGCATATCACACTGAACACATGTATAGTTCCTCCTCTACTCAAGGATATTGCTGAAGCTACCTTTTTTTTTTTTTCACTGCAACCTGCCCTTCCCCATCTCAAGGGGTCTGCTCACTTCAGCCTCCTGAGTAGCTGGGAACACAGGTGCCTGCCACCATGCCCAGCTAATTTTTTTTTTGTATTTTTGGTACAGAAAGGGTTCTGCTATGTTGCCCAGTCTGGTCTCGCACTCCTGGACTCAAAAATCTGCCTGCCTCAGCCTCTCAAAGTGCTGAGATTACAGGCTTGAGCCACCACCCCTGGCCAAAGTTAACATTTTTGAGGTGCTTACTGTGTGTCACACAAAAATATGGTGAGATATTTACTATTGTTATTTCCTTTCTTCTTTAGATAAACAGCTAAGTCAGAGTAATTTTAAAACTTCCCTGAAGTTACACGGCTATTAAACAATGAAGCCAGGATTCACATCAAGTATTTTGACTCTAGAGCCTGGTTCTTGATTGAGTTACCAGTCTGAGAACATGAAATAAGTTTAGTGTGGACAGGGAAGAAAAACATTTAGATTAAACTTTTACCTGAATGTGAATCCAGGAGAAAGGATTACATGAGATAATAAAAGTTCAACCAGTAGGGCCAGGAGGGGTGGCTCACACCTGTAACCCCAGCACTTTGGGAGGTGGAGGTGGAAGGATCACTTGATGTCAGGAGTTTGAGACTAGCCTGGGCAACATAGATAGACCCTGTCTTGACAAAAAATTTTTACACAAAATTAGGCAAGTGGTGGTACATACCTGTAGTTCTAGTTATTTGGGAGGCTGAGGTAAGAAAATTCCCTGAGCCCAGCAGTTGGAAGCTGTAGGGAGCTATGATCACACCACTGCATTCCAGCCTGGGTGGCCAAGCAAGACCCTGTCTCAAATTAAAACAAACAAATAAACAAACAAAACCCTGAAAACTGAAAGAACGTGTCTTATTTAAGCACATCTAACTCCTGTAATTGTGTGTTGCTCTCATTGTATAATCTTACAATAAAACAGAGGGTATTCTTAGAGAAAGCATAATCTTCAAAGTCAGACCTGGATTCACATGTCAGTTCTACTTATTATTAACTGTATGATATTTGGTCAATCTGAACAAAGTATTTATTATTTATTCATTTATTTAACTTTATATTTTTAATTGACAAATAATTATACATATTCATGGGGTACATATTGATGTTTCCATACATATAATGTATACTGATCAGATCAGGGTTAGAACCATATTCATCATTTCAAACATTTATAATTTCTTTGTGTTGGGAACATTGAATATCTTCCTTCTAGCTATATGAAACTATATAATACATTATTAACTGTAATCATCCTACAGTGGTATAGAACACTAGAACGCATTCCTCCTACCTAGCTGTAATTTTATAACCTTTAACAAATATCTCCCTATTTCTCTGTTCCCCTTATCCTTCTCATCCTCTGGTATCCTCTATTCTACTTTTCACTTCCCTGAGATAAACTCTTTTTAGCTCCCACATATGAATGAGAACATCAGTGTTTAATTATCTGTTCCTGGATTATTTCACTTAACATAATGGCCTCCAGTTCTATCAATACTGCTGTGATTGATAGGATTTCATTTCATTTTATGGCTGAATAGTATTTCATTGTGTGTATATACTACATTTTCTTTATCCATTTATCCACTGATGGACACTTAGGTTGATTCCATATTTTGGGTACTGTGAATAATTTTGCAATGAACAGTAAGAAGTTAGCTATAAGTTTGTCAAATAATGTGCCTTTATTATGTTAAGATACTTTCCCTATACACCTGATTTACTAAGAGTTTTTATCATAAAGAGATATTAAAGTTTATCAAAAAATTCCTGCAACCATTGAGATTATCATATGGTTTTTGTCTTTCATTCTATTGACTTGATATTTGATGCATATTGATTTGTATATGTTGAACCATTATTGTGCTCTCATCATGAATCTTACTTGATCATGTGTATTATGTTTTTGATGTATTGTTGCATTTGGCTTGTTTGTATTTTGTTGAGGGCATTTGTGTCTATGTTTATCACAGACATTGACCCGTAGCTTTCCTTTTGTTTTGCGTCTTTGTCTGGTTTGGGTATCAGGATTATGATAACCTTTTAAAATGAGTTAGGAAAAGTTCCCTCTGCCTCAATGTTTTTGAATAGTTTCAGAAGAATTGGTGTCAATTTTTCTTTAAAGATTTGATAGAATTCAGCAATAAATCTATCCAGTTCTGGACTTTTCTTTGTTGGAAGCTTTTTATCACTGATTCAATTTCATTATATATTAGTCTATTCAGGTTTTCTATTTCTTCTTAGTTCAATCTGGGTAGGTTGCATGTGTCTAGGAATTTATCCATTTCCTCTAGGTTTTCAAATTTATTGGCATATAGTTGTTCACAGTAGTCTCTAGAGATCCTTTGAATTACTGTATTATTAACTGTAAATGTCTTCTCTATCATCTCCGATTTTATAAGGATCTTCCCTCTTTTTCCTTAGTCTACCTAAAGGTTTGTCAATTTTGCCGCTTTTCAAAAAATAACATTTTATTTTGTTCTTTTTATTTATTTATTTATTTGTCTCTATTGGTTTTTGCTTTGATCTTTATTGTTTCTTTTCTTCTACTAATTTGGGATTTGATTTGTTCTTGCTTTTCTAATTCCTTGAGATGTATCATTATGTTGTTTATTTGAAAGTCATTCTACTTTTTTGATGTAGGCTTTTCTTACTATAAACTTTTCTCTTAGCATTCTCTTTACTGTATCCTGTAGGTTTTGGTATGTTATGTTTCCATTTTTATTTGTTTCAATAAATTTTTAAATTTTGTCCTGAATTTTTTCATTGACCCAGTGGTCATTCAGTGGTATGTTTAATTACTATGTATTTAAACAGTTTCCAAAATTTTTCTTAGTATTGTTCTGAGAGGATACTGGATATGACTTTGATTTTTAAAAATCTGTTGACACTTATTTTGTGACTTCACATATGGTCTATCCTGGAGAATGTCCCATGTGCTGATGAGAAGAATGTGTATTCTGGAATTGTTGAATAGAATGCTGTGTAAATTGTTTTTGGGTGCATTTGGTCTAAAGTTCAGTTTAAATCCCAAATGAGTTTTCCAGGTGGTTTCTCAGGCTGGAGACACATGTGTGCATATGGTGGGTCAGGCAATTTGGCGTCTGGCTCGCTGGGGTTGGGTCTACAGTGTTGTTACTATGGCCAGGAGCACAGGCGCATGGTTGCTCATCTGGCCTGGGGACATGCCCACCTGAGACAATCCATGGGACAGTTTCTCAGGCCCTTATTGGGGGGCATAAGGATGTTGTGAGTGTCAGAAACCAGGACTGTTCGACTTATTGGGGATACAGATCTGTAGGGTCTGGGATGCTGCGGGGTTCTTTCTCAGGTCCCAAGTGTGAGTGTGCAGCCACTTTGCTGGCAAGGGGGTGTAACAGCTTATTGGAAGCTCGTGGGCCTCTCCTACTTGGGAAAGGGCTTTCAGTAGTTTGGCCAACTCAAGGGAAGGTTCACCTTGCACCAGACTGGCAGATTAATCTTCTGCTTATAGGTGCTGGGTTGGTTTCCCTGATATGCAGGACCGAGTCACAGTCAGTCCTGGGCCCAGATACCACAAAGCTTGGGTTATGGCATTCAGTCACCCATGTGGGCTTGGTGTAATGAAGATGGAATCCCAGTGCTGGAGAGGTGCAGTGGCTCCTGGCCCCCAGAGCAGGGTGAACTCCAGAGGTGGTTCTTATCTCAGGATAGCATCCTGCTGAAGCAGCTTGGCTCACAGAGGGTGAGGTGGGGATGGGGAGTGCACATTTCATGCTCCTAATTTACGGCAATGTGTCTCTGTGAATTCCTGGCAGTTCACCTGGCCACGCCATGGGCTGCCTCAGGTGGGCACCAAACTGAACTTAGGATTTGTGAGGACTGTGTAATTCTCTTGTAAGAACTGAAGGTGCTTTTAATGGCAATGAGGGCTGGTGGAGATCTCCTACTTAACTTTTTCCCCTCAACAGGAAGTCCCTCCTACCTCCAGGTAGATCCCATCCAACTGGGGTGATGGGGCTGCAGAGGCTACGTGCCTCCATGCTTCCCTCCTGGACTTCCAGTTACCACAGGTGCATCTACTTTCCCACTGCACTCCAGCACTCCCCCTTTGACACTCCAGTAAAATCTTAGCTGTTCATTTATTGCCTTAGCCTTTATCTTGTGGGGGAAATGAATGCTAGGCATCTCTAATCAGTCATCTTGCTGACATCCGATCAATTTTGTAGATCTAGAAAACATTGATACCACTTCCCCATAACAACTTTTAGGATTAAATACTATTTATGTATAGTATCTGGCATTTACAATGACTTTTCTGATTACAGATTCTCTGTTCTTCTCTTAGGTTTCATGCTTTATAATTTAAAATATGTTTCTGCCTTCTAACATTCATGTTAATTGGGTAGGTCTGTTTACTTGCTGTCTACATCAGTCATCAATTGTTTGAGAACTGAGAGCTTTTATTCAGCTTAGATGGCACCTAAAATTATTTTCAAATCTTTAAAACTTATAATTAACTCTCTCTTAATTTTTGACCTATCTAAAGAGCAGGTCCTTTAGAATCCATGTTGTGTGATATGAACTAGCCCCTAGGTTATATAAATTGATCCAATAATACTCTTTTCCAATAATTTGTAATGGAAGAGGAACAGAGAAAATGAGAGATGTGGGCTGGGTGACAAATATCTGACAATATTTGATTCTATGATGTTTCTATAATGCATGTTTCTTATTTTCACTGAAACAATACTGCATCCTGTCACTAAACCTCACTTTCCTGTATAAGTTAGCCTATATTTTTACATTCACAACAAAAAGATTTCAAGATTCCTAAAAAAAAAAAAAAAAAAAAAAAAAATTAAAAGGTGTCTAGACTAGAATTTTGATAAAAACAACAATAAAAATCTTCCCCTAAAAATTCTCCAAGTCCTGCCATCGTACAAGTTTAGGATGTGGATTTCCACATTCTTCTTGGTATAGTATTTTTTAAAATCCCAGAAGTGCATGAAATAAGCAAATATATTCAAGCAAGGCTTCATAGGGTTTCCACAGGTAAATCTCTGATGAAAATAAGCATCATATGCAAATGTACATAATACATGAGGAAAAGAAAACATTGTAAGTGGGAGTCAGTGGAATCTATAGCTATGTTAATTATATTGCTGAAAAACAGACACTAAAATTATTAGTTGGAAATTATTAAATATGTATTTTAAATAATCATATACATAATAATACTGTCAGAAGGAAATCTATAGAAAACAACACCAGGAAACTTTGGAAAGAATCCAAAGATCTTGTAGAAATTGAAAATACAGTAACTGACATAAAAAATAAACTTCAATAAGTTGATTCAATACTATACTAGACATTGTTAAAGAGATAATTGATAAAATGGAAGTTAGCAATGAAGAAATTATCTGGAATGTGGAAGCAGGAGATAAATGTTTTGTGAATAGACATTAAGAACTCTAAAAGATAGTTAAGGATATCAAGTGAAAAGCATGAAATGAGTAAGGGAGGGACAAATTTTTAAGGAAAAAATAGCTAACATGTATAGAACTAATGAAGAATATCAAATATCAGATCACAAAGTTGAAATACAATTTATTGTATTTTGTTTCATTTTCTCTGAAACAAATTTCAGAGAATTTTCTCTGAAAATGAAACAAAATCAAATTTATACTTTGACATATCATAATGAAACTGAAGAATGCTAAAGACAAGAAGTAACTAAAGAGAAAAGACAAATTACAAGAAAAAAATTGGTAACAATTGTATAGATGACAGAATACAGCAGCAACAAAAGAATTCAAAAGACAAATTGTACCTTCCAGTGATTGAAATAAAATAACAGTTAACCTAGAATTGTATAGCTAGCTAAATGATCATGAAAAAATAAGAATGAAATAGAGACATTTTCAGACACATGAGAATTGTGGAAGTTTACCTTCATTAGACACTCACTGAAAAAAAGTATCTATAGGAATGCATTTCAAGAAGAAAATTGATTCCACAGATAGGCAGATAAGCAAGAAAGAAACTCTGCCTAGAGTCAGCTCTGATTCATAATGAGTGCTCAAAAATTGTTTGTTAGAAAACTAATACATTATTTTTATATATGACTTAAAATATGGTTATTGGAGCACAAATTTTAGAATGAAGAGTGTATCACAATTTAAAAATAATTATCAGATTCTCATTTTTTAGAAAAACTACAAATAAGACCAAATAAAATTTCTTTTTTCCCTGCTGGTTAACCATGCTGGTTAAGAGTTTTCAGTTCCTTAATGTGGATAAACTGGAGCTTGATATGGGAACTTGTTTTATATCTTCTTTGTATTTTCATACCACATACACACAAAAAAGGGTCTCCAGATACTGTCAATTCTTTTTAGTTTTAAGAACATTATCTGGCCACAATTTGTGTCAACATCAAATTCATAACATCTGAATGAATATTCCTATTTAGTAGGCAATAATAAACATTCAAATCAGAATTCTAGGAAGTTGTAACATGCGTCAATTTATTTTATAATTAAAGAAAAAGATACTTCTGAGCAACCTCTTCTATATTCCTGTCAAATTCACTGTCTAAATCACTAAACAGAACAGGATGGAGTCAATGCTTTTATGCCTTATATTTTCTGAATCTTTCCTATTCAACATGATTCCTCAAGGATTATATTTGGTGCCTTCCTTCTGAAATCACTTCACTGCCCTAACATGATATTCAGCTAGAGAAGGCCAAGACACAACTCATTTGAGCAGCTAAACTAATTGCTTCTCACATTTGCTGAATGGATTTTTTTCAGTTTGAAAGTAAGTAAAAAAAGTTTCTTTATCTCTTGGATATTCATTAATACTCTTCCCTTGGCCAGCCCTAGGCCTAAAATTCTCTTTATCTTCTTAATGCAAATCTAAATATAATAGTCTTTCTAGTTTTTCTGAACATTTTTGGAAGCATCAGCTCATTTAAGTTGTTATTCTTCCTGACACTATTCTTAAAATTTGTTCTTAAAACTTTATATAGACTAAAATTTTACCTCAAGAGAAATTTCGTCTGTCCGTTTATGCCTTACTTGGATCCTTTGTATAGTTCAAGTCTTATCAAGAAAACTCTCAGTGTGATATGCAAAATGACCCTCATAAAGATGTTCACGCCCTTTCACATTGCAAAAGGGACTTTGCAGACATAATTAAAGTTACATATCTCATAATAGGGGAATTACCATAGATGATCTATGTGTGTCCAATTTAGTCACAGGAGCATTTAAAAGCAGAGGATGTTTTCCTAGATAAAAATGCAGCAAAAAAGAAAAAGAAAAAAAGAAGTCAGAGAGACTTCACGTTATGAGAGGGACTCAATCTGCTATTGCTGGAGAAAGCAAGATGGAAAGCATCAGAAGGAAGATAGGCAAACTCTAGGAGCAAAGGACACGCTCTCCTGGCTGATGGCTAAGAAAGAAATGGGGAACTTAAAGGAAATGAATTTGGTCAACAACCTAAATGAGATCTAAATAATATCTTAGTCCAGAAGAAACATTAATTTTGGCCTTATTAGGCCTTGAGCAGATAATTCAGTTTAGCCACACTGTGTCCAGACTTCTGAACCACAAAACTGAGATAATAAATGGGCCTTGTTTGAAACCACTGATTGTGTGGTAATTTGTTAGAGCAGAAAGAAAATTAATACCACCCACAATTCTCCTCCCTTATAGAGCCCATCTCATGGGAATGAACCTGTCTTTTCCTTTACTTTTATTAAGTTGGCCTTCAGAATATCTAAATTATATATCAGCACAGCCCAGCCATCCTCTTATCTCTTCTCTGATTTCCAAAATGGCATTATTTCTCTTCCTCGAGGCTTTCTATCTCTTCTGTTACACCAATTCTTTTCAGGAAAGGGTCAAAATTAGAATAGCAGTTTCTGTATTTGTTCTCCCTGTCTCCTGGGAGATGAAGTCATCAGCAAGGCAAGTCCAGAACTTGTCAGATACTCTGATTTTAGCCAACCAAGACTTCCAGCAGATGTCCAGAAAGTCTCTCATTTTGCCTCCATGCCAGTTCTGTAGTTTGTGTCAGGAACACGTCATCCATTCCCTCCATCTGTTAGTCTGTCACCTTCAAATTTAAAAATTATAAAGAAGCAAATTTGTGTAGTTGGCTCTGGGATGATACTAATGTTACTTTGGTGCCTCTCTCTTTTTACATTCTCACAAATGTTGCCTTTGAAGTCATTTTTAAGTATATACACATATATATAGATTTTGATGTTTTGATATGTGTACACTGTGGAATGGTTAAGTCAATATGATTTACACATGCATTCCCTCAAAAAGTTATTTTGTGTGTGTGATGAGAACACTTTAAAAATCTACTCTCTTAGCTATTAAGTATATAAGACATTGTTGTTAACTATAATCACCATTATCTACAACAGGTCTACTGAAATTATTCCTCCTGTCTAACTAAAATTTTATATTCTTTGACCAATATCTCCCCACTCCTACCACCCCTGCAGTCTCTGGTAACCACTATTGTACTCTCTGCTTTTATGAGTTCAACTTTTTTAGATTCTACATATAAATGTCATCATGTGATATCTGTCTTTCTGTGCCTGGCTTATTTCACTTAACATAATGTCCATCCATGTCGTCTCAAATGACAAGATTTCCTTCTTTAAAAGTGAATACTATAATGGTGTTCCATTATGCATATATAGCATATTTTCTTTATTTGTTCATTGATGGACACTTAGGATGATATCACAGATTGGCTATTGTGAATTTAATGATGCGTGGAACATGAGAGGTCAAGAATCTCTTCAAGATGCTGATTTTATTTCCTTTGGCTACATATTCAGAAGTGGGATTGCTGGATCATACAGCAGTGCTATTTTTAATTTTTTTGAAAATCTTTAATACTGGTTTTCATGACAGCTGTACTAATTTACATTTGCATCAGAGGTATACAAGGGTTACCTTTTCTTCATATCCTCATCAACTCTTATTATCTTTCTTTTTTTTTAATTTAGACATTCTAACAGATGTGGAGTTATATCTTACTGTGGTTTTGATTTGCATTTCCCTGAGGATTAGTTATATTAGACGTATATTTTCATATATCTGTTGGCCATTTGTATGTCTTTTTATTAGAAATGTCTGTTCAGGTCTTTTGCCCATTTCTAAATCAGGTTTTGTTTGTCTTCTTGCTAGTGAGTTATTTGAGTATTTGAGTTCCTTATATATTTTGGATATTAATCACTTACAAGATGCACTATTTGCAAATATTTTCCTCATTTCATGCATTGCTTCTTCACCTTGTGACTGTGACTGTTTTCTTTGCTATGCAGAAGTTTTTCATTTGATTTAATCCTATGTGTCTATTTTTGCTTTTGTTAGCTGTACTTTTGGGGTCAAATTAGAAAATCCCGAGACCAAAAATGAGTCTATTGCCTACATCAATGTCATCGATTTTTCCCCATTGCTTTCTTATAGAAATTTTACAGTTTCAGGTCTTACATTGAACCCTTTTCCTGTATACCCCGACAATACACACCAACAGTGCTTGCGGCTGCAGTGTTTACCCAGAAATAACTTTGCCACAAAATATCTTGCTTTTATTATTATTTTTGCATTGCTCTATTATGTCGATTTTGGAAACAAAGAATATTATTCTGTTTATAGCATTCTATTTTTAGTAGTGGTATACCATTGACATAATATAGTAATTCTTGATTGCTAAAAATGTCAAATCCTAGAAAACATAGCTTTTCTATGCATGATGTTAACATTGTTCTCAAATAGTTGTTGGCCAAAGATTCATCTGATGAATCTGATTTTTCAAAAATAGACGATTCTGATGATTCTGACAATTCTAATGTTAGTTCTGTTTAGAAGTAACTCCGATAACAGTTTTTATGTTTTATTTTCACATTGAAAATAAGTCAGATTTGCTTTGGCCTCAAAGAGCATGTTTATATAAAATTAAATCAGCATTGGCAGTGAGTTGCACTTTGTTTTTCTAAACAGGAAAAGGGTCTTTACTCCATTTTCAGTTGATTTTTCTGTGTGCTGTGAGATAAAGATTTAATTTTATTCTTCTGCATGTGGATATCCAGTTTTCCCAACACCATTTATTGAAGTGACTGTCCTTTCCCTGTTTTGTGCTCTTGTTCCCTTTGTCAGAAATCAATTGATCTTATATATGTGGATTTATTTATGGGTTCTTTATCCTCTTCCACAGGCCAATGTATCTGTTTTCATGTCAGTACCATACTGTTTTGATTACCACGGCTTAGTTGATTTTGCAGTACGGTAGTTATGATGCCTCTGGCTTTGGTCTTTTTGCTCAAGATTTCTTTGGCTATTCAGGGTCTCTTATGATTCCATATGAATTTTAGGATTTTTTTTCTACTCCTATGAAAAATGTCATTGGAATTTTGATAGGAATTGCATTGAATTTACTGATTACTTTTGGTAGTTTGGACATTTTAAAAATAGTAATTATTTTAATCAATTTATTTGTGCTTTTTTCAATTTTTTTATCAATGTTTTATAGTTTTCAGTGTACAGATATTTCACCTTCTTGGTTAAGTCTATTTCTAAGCATTTTATTTTTCTGTAGCTATTCCAAATTAATTGTTTTCTTGATTTCTTTTTCAGATAGTTTTTTGGTGTGTAGAAATATTACTGATTTGTGTATGTTAATTTTGTATCCTACAAAGTTACTGAATTTGTTCATTAGTTCAAGCAGTTATTTCACAGAGTCTTTGAGGTTTTATATAGTAAGACATAAGTAGACTTAATGCCTAAAAACAGCGACAATTTAATTTCTTTTTTTCTGACTTGGATGCCTTTTATTTGTTTTTCTTGACTAATTGATCTACCAGGACTTTCAGTAACATGTTGAATAGGAGTGGCAAGAGTGGACATCCTTGTTTTGTTTCTGATCAAAGAGAAAAAGACTAAAATTTTTTTACCACTGAGTATGATATTAGCTGTGAGATTGTCATATGTGGCCTTTATTATATCAATTCACATTCCTTCTGTATCTAATACTTTGATAGTTTTTATCTTGAAAGACTGTTGAATTTTGTCAAAAGCTTTTACTGCATATATTGAGATGATTATAGGGTTTTTGTCTTTCATTTTTAATGATGTAACACATTTATTCATTTGTGTATGTTGAATTCTCCTTGCAGCCCAGGGATAAATTCCACTTGATTATGGTGAATCATCCTTTAACTGTGCTGTTATATTCAGTTTACTGGTATTTTTATTGAGGATTTTGAAGTCATTTTAATGTTATTGTAGAGACCTAGAATTTGCTAGCTCATTAGCCTGCTTTTCTGGCTATGGGACCTCAATCCCTCTTCTGGGTTAACTTTGCTTTCCCTGATATTTCTAGGAGAATCCAAAGCTATCTCTAACACGTTTAGGAATCTGTCCTAATTACTTCTGATCATGATGCTTTGACTTTAGTTTTATTTACCACTATTGACTCTCTGTTTAGACAGAATGATTATCTCTGCCACTCTACTCATTTGCTGGCCAATTCCCAGAGCACTACACAAGGCTTCCACAGCTTAACCATCTCTTCTGAAAAGTCTATAGCTAATATTGTAGTCTATAGTATATAGTAGTTTGTAGTCTAATCTAGTACCTAACAGACACATATATCTATTAAATTTAAATTTAAATACACTAAAATTCAAAATTCACTTCCTTAGTTGTACTAACCACATTTCAGCTTCTCAACTCAATTATTGCCGGTAGCTACCACATTGGACAGCATAGGGGAACACTCACAGTTTGTTGCAGTGAGTTCTATTCAATAGTGTTGGTCTACAGAGAAGTATCCTCCTCCTCAACATTCTATTCCTTTACAGGGATCCCCCAAAAGCTATTATACAAATTAGAAAGTACAGAAGGGCTTAAATGTTTGCTTATGATTGCTAGCTTTCAAGTATTACAACAGAAAAAGGGAATCAGATTTCATCCTATATAGGGAATTTTTGTAAATAGATAGTTCTTTATCTTTGCTGAAAATGTAAAAATCAAGCCATACTATTGACCAGTATTCACACTGTTGAGTGTGCACCATCTCAAAATACATCATGAATCAAAAGGAAACTCTTATTAGCACCTGGCTGGAAATATTCTGCTTTATTAAATTTTTGTTTCTAAGTATAATATGTTGCTGGATAAAAGTAGTTAAAACTTTTCTCTGCCTGGATATTAGGAAAAAATCTGGCACTTCCCACCAGTACCACATCTTTGTTATGGAATAGGGAAGCTGCATCTTGTGTTGTATCCATCACACTCAAAGGACTTCTTGAAACCAAACCATATTTATCTGACTCTTCCTGCAATAGATTAAATAGGTATGCAATTAGCCGAGCCAAGGAACCATTTACATTGTGTTCTTAGAACTACATAAACTCCAAAGAAGAAGTATACCTAAATTTGTGATAGCCTCCCATCCACCTAAGAATAAGTGTGGGAAATGGGAATCTGGGTTGTTGGTGCCATCTCTGCCTATTCTATTTGTCCACACTAATGAGTGTTTACCTTTTGTCTATTTTAAAATGTTTAATTTGATTTGGTTGAGTAAAGATAGTGAACTACTAAAATAGACTTGAAGATATTGACATTAACCCACAGAAGATAGTCTGCTTCAAGAAATAATTTAGGTACTGCTGTGAAGGGATTTTGCTGAAATAATTAAGAACTCAAACCTTAAAATAAACAGATAAGGTCTGGGCAGCCTGGCCTAATTGCACGAATCCTTTAAAAGCAGAAAGTTTCCTTCAGCTCACTGGAGAAGGGAAAGTCAAAGAAATTCCAAAAAACAAAGATTCAGGACTTGAGAATTTTTGTTGCTGGAGGGGTCTATGTGTCAAGGAAGCTGGGTGGCCTCTAGGAGCTGAGAGTGACCCCTGACTGAAAGCTAGGAAAGGAAAAGGAGAAGTCAGTCATTTAACAACAAAGAATGAGAGTGAAAACGTATTTTTCCCCAGAGCCTCCAGAAAAGAAATCAACCTGGCTGACAACCTGATTTTAACCTGTGAAACCTGGAAGAGATAATTTGGCTGTGATGTGCCACATTTCTGACCCCATGGAACTGTGAGTTAATAAATGGGTGTTGTTTTAAGGTACTAAGTTTGGGGTCATGTGTCATACTGCAATAGAATATACAGTGAGATAATGCTATTATTTCTATGTAGTCTCTGTCCTATCCAGAGTGCACAGATCAGTTTAGTTCAAGTAATAGCTATTGGCCTCCTCAAAAGTGTTCAATTCTCAATGAGGCTCACACTAAACAAGTCTTACTCTACACCAAGCTTTACTATCAACTCACAAAGGATGAAAGAAAGGAGCCACAATCAACACCAAATCAAAATCTTGGATGCCATGATCCAATCAGATTCAGGTTTCTAAAATAACTCCACTCATTTTATTATTATTTGTGCAAATGTGTGAGTTATACAAGAAATTTTTTACATGTATATCATGAGTAGTGGTCAAGTCAGAGTATTTAGGGCATCCATCACCCAAAACATGTATTGGTGTAAAAACAGAAACATAGACCAATGGAACAGAGTAGAGAATCCAAAACTAAAGCCACATATTTATAGCCATTTGATCTCTTACAAAGCCATCATGAACTTACATGCGGGAAAGGAGACCCTCATAAATAAATTGTGTTGGGAATATTGGATAGCTGTAAGCAGAAGAATGATACTAGGCCTCTATCTCTACCATATGCACAAATGAACTCAAAATGGATCAATAACTTACATGTAAGACCTGAAACCATAAAAATACTAGAAGAAAATCTAGGGAAAACTCTCCTGTGCATTGCTTTAGACAAATAATGTATGACTAAGCATTCAAAAGCACAGACAACAAAAACAAATACATACAAATGGGACTTAATAAAACTAAAATGCTTCTGCTCAACAGAAGAAATAATAGACAACCTACTGAATGGGAGAAAATGTTTGCAAAATATTCCTCCGATAGGAGACTAACATCCAGAATACACTTCCACTCTTGAATGCATTTTGAGTTCAATGGACCAGCACTATGTCCATTACAAATTTTACAGGAAAGCTACTTAGTTGGGGGTTCTTACCAATCATGTAGCTACAAAGATTATGCACTTAACTTCTATTCCCTAGGACAGATGTCTCTTAAATCCATAAAATTGTAGGCAGATTTATAAATCCCAAACTTGGAGAAGACATTCATTTACTTCTTAGCTGGTGAATTCCATCAGTATATTCACAAGAAGATGTAGTCCAGTCAAAATTGCCTGCCCTGAGGAAAATGGGAGAAACTGAGTTACAGACTCACTTTTCCTCTAGCTCCCAATTATAGTCAAAGCAACTGCTTTTTTTTGATGCTAAGACTTTTTTTTCTTTTAAAATAATTATTTTTCCAGAGTCAAACAGTCCATTCCACTTCTACCTCATTAGAGTTTGGACTCTGATGCCTCCCTCTGCCTCAGTTCACCTGTAATACCTTCATAGCCAAATCTACAAGCTAAGCACTGAAAAAGTCAAGGCTTACTTTGTTTTAATTTGTTTTGTCTTTGTTTTGTGGTGACCATTTGCTACAAAAACCTAGTCCCATGAAGATTAATGTATGGTAAGTATATACTCATATTAAAAGGAGAGTATACCTACATCCATGTATTAGTAACTGCCCTTGTCAATTCAGGCATCCTACATATGTTTCCATATGTCTTCTTGATGTTACTTCTTTTTTACTAGTCCTAATTGCTTATTTACATTCTGAATCCACTTCAACAACTCTTCAGAACATCAATAATGTTGCATGTTATGCAATAATCTCATGTTTAGTTTATTTATTATCCATCTGCTAAAAATTGGTATATAATAGACATCAGAAACCACAAGTTTTATTTTTTAGCCTCTTCTAAATAGTTTGTGTTTAATAGTCAGTCTTCCTATTTATCATGGAATTCCTGACGTAGTCAACATTTTTTTTTTTTTTTTTAATCTTAGAATTTGGATCTCTCCTCTGTATTCAGTTTTGTGTATCTTTGGACAAGCCATGTAGTCATCAGGCAAATAGAAAACATATTCTTCTTGGTTCTTATGGGGTGAGCTTATTTCTTAGTCAAATATTTGTGCGGCTGATAATATGGCAGATTCCAAATGTTCCTTTTCAGTGCTGCCTGAGATACCTGAATTTACTTAAAAACATCACTGTTCCCTTGCAGAACTTAAATTTTCTGTTCAATACCACATGACACAGTATTCTAAGATTTTAGAAATTCCTCTTCTAGGAATATAACATGTCTTTATAAATTAGCAGCAACGAACTGCATAAAGCCGATTAAATTGAATAGCAGCAGGTTGTAATCCCATATTAAACAAATACATCTCCCAGTGAATCACATTAGGTCTATAATCCTCAGTAGGGAGTCAAAGACAACCCTCAGGTCTTTTCAGAACCCAATAGTAGATTCCTGGAAGCATTAGAATTCAGGGGATTTATTACACTATATCATTGTTTTTCCCAGAAATCTGACTTTTCTGTAATAGGACATACTTATTGATTTCAGAGCTCCAGTAGAATAGTTTATTGCTCCACTTCCTGCTCATATCACTCTTCTAAACTGTGTAACTGTGTTAATTGTGTTTTGATTGTAAAATATTTATCATCCTTGTTTCACTTAGTGTTTTCTCATCCTTATTTCACTTAGTATTTTCTCATACTTGTCACCGTTGACACAACAAGCGTTACAGGTATTAATTAGAAAGCTACAGGTTTTTCTCCTTTTTATTCCTGAGTCACATCTCTAGTCTCCGAATGCTTGAAATGGATTTTTATATATTAAATTCCTTAGACTCTCATTCGATTTCCTTTTTCTCTAGTGGTTACTTCACTGTATGGGAGCCATCATGTATGGCAGAAAAAACATTTACCTTAGGATCAAAACTACACAGACCTGATATTTTGTACAAATGTGGCCCTGACCAAGTCATAGTGGTTTTGGTAATTTCTCTTAAAAAATGAAATAATAATTTCTCCACCTCAGAATTGTTGTGAGACAAAATAAGACAATGTATGTAATTTTTGAACCATAACACAATGTAGAAATCTTTGGCATTCATAATTTAGTAACTTCTCATTCTTTTATTTATATATTTAAATATATACATTAAATTCTATATAATTTTCTTTTCACTCTAGTGTAAGCAGGTATTCAGGATGCTGATACTTCTTTGTCTTATAAATTTTTGTTCATTGAAATATAAACAATTAAAAATAGTGTTTTTTGTATTTTAATTAATAGCCTATTTCATTAAAACTATTATGCTGTCAAAGAGCATAAAAATAAAAGAGGATATTTCCCAGAGACTAAAATAAAGTTGGAGACCAGAGGGGGAATTTCATCCCTATATATCTGAGAGCAGTAGGCTGGGAGGTTGGTAAAACTCTGAAGAAAAGTTTCTATCATACACCTAAAGAATTGGCACCTAGTGAGCTCCCACTGTTACTGACAATTTCTAATCTTTAAAGGTAATTTTTAAAAATTAGAGGAACCCCTGTAGGCTGGAACAATAAGCAGTATACCTTAATAAGCCTTTAAAGAAAGAGGGAATCTGGCACTGCATTGGACTATGAAAACATCTATACCTTGGAGAAGAGAAAGTTCCAGTAATGACTGAGAAAGTGTGTCCATAACTCAGGAAGATAAGGGGTTAGACATAGATTCAGTTATATTAAAACTAAATGTAATTTCCTTTTAAATATACTATGTTTGTATTTATATCTTAATCAATCAAAAACTATTTTTGAGTTTTTAAGTGATTAATATATATAGCACAACATAGCATATGTCCTACAACTCTAGACCTGTATTTTTGTCTGCCTAAGCCTTCACTGAGCTAGAGTATTCAAGTGACATTACATCATCTGACTGCTTTTGAGGATGATTCCTCCTGGATTCTACAATAAATTTCAGGATAATCTTCTAGTTGGGTTGGCTCTTTGCTCCTGTTTAATGCTTAAACAAATATATTCCACAACCATATCATAGAATACTGTAATTCCATGCAAAATAATACTTTTGAAAACAATTTGATGATAGAAAATGCTGAGGATTGATTTTTTAAATTTATTTTTTAATCTTTATTAGCTATTTAATCTCAGGTAATTAACTTCTTAATTATTATTTCAATAGGTTTTGAAGGAACAGGTGGTGTTTGGTTACATGAATAAATTCTTTAGGGGAGATTACAGAGATTTTGGTGCGCTCATCTCCCAAGCAGTGTACACTGTACCCAATGTGTAGTCTCTTATCCCTCACACCCCTCTCACCCTTCCCCCAAGTCCGCAAAGTCCATTGTATTATCCTTATGCCATTGCGTCCTCATAGCTAAGCTCCTACTTGTTAGTAAAAACTTAAGATGTTTGATTTTTCCATTCCTCAGTTACTTTACTTACAATAACTGTCTCTAAATCCATCCAGGTTGCTGAGAATGCCATTATTTCATGCCTTTTTATGACTGAGTAGATATATTCCATTATATATATATATATCATATTTTCTTTATATATACATATATAAAGGACATGAATAGACATTTATCTATATAATATATATACACATATATAAAGGACATAGACATATATATATATCACATTTCCACTCATTGATTGATGGGCATTTGGGCTGGTTCCATATTTTGGCAATTCTGAATTGTGCTGCTATAAACATACTCATGCAAGTATTTTTTGTATAATTACTTCTTTTCCTCTGGATAGATAACCAGGAGTGGGATTGCTGGATCAAATGGTAGATCTACTTTTAGTTGTTTAAGGAATCTCCCATTCCTTTCATAGTGGTTGTACTAGTTTGCATTCACATTAGCAATGTAAAAGTGTTCCCTTTCACTGTGTCAATGCAAAAATCTATTATTTTATATTTTTTTTATTATGGCTATTCTTGCAGGAGTAAGGTGGTTTTTCATTGTGGTTTTGATTTGCATTTCCCTGATTATCAGAGAGATTGAGCTTTTTTTTCAGGTTTGTTGGCCGTTTGTGTATCTTCTTTTGAGAATTGTCTATTCATGTCCGTAGCTGACTTTTTGATGGGATTGTCTGTTTTGTTCTCACTGATTTGTTTGAGTTCCTTGTAGATTCTGGATATTAGTCCTTTGTCGCATGTATAGGTTGTCAAGATTTTCTCCATTGCTTTGGGTTGTCTGTGTACTCTGCTGATTGTTTATTTTGCTGTCCAGACTTAATTTAGTTTAAGTAAGTCCCAACTATTTATCTTTGTTTTTGTTGCATTTGCTTTTGGGTTCTTGGTCATGAAGTCTTTGCCTAAACCAATGCCTAGAAAGGTTTTTCTGACCTCATCTTCTAGAATTTGTATGGTTTCAGGGCTAACATTTAAGTCTTTGATCCATCTTAATTTGATTTTTGTATATGGTGAGAGATAAGGTTCCAGGTTTATTCTTCTACATGTGGCTGGCCAATTATCCCAGCACCACTTGTTGAAGAGGGTGTCCTTTCCCCACTTTATGTTTTTGTTTGCTTTGTCAAAGATCAATTGACTGTAAGTATTTGGCTTTATTTTGGGGTTCTCTATTTTGTTCCATTTATCTATGTGCCTATTTTCATACCAGTACCATGATGTTTTGGCGACTATGGCCTTATAGAATAGTTTGAAGTTGGGTAATGTGATGCTTATAGATTTGTTCTTTTTGCTTAGTCTTGCTTTAACTATGTGATCTCTCTTTGGTTCCATATAAATTTTAGGATTGTTGTTTCTAGTTCTGTGAAGAATGATGGTGGTATTTTGATGGGAATTGCGTTCAATTTGTAGATTGTTTTTGGTAGTATGGTCATTTTCACAATATTGATTCTATCCATGCATGAGCATGGGATGTGTTTCCATTTGTTTGTCATCTATGATGTCCTTTAAGCAGCATTTTGTAGTTTTCCTTGCAGAGGTCATTTTACCTCCTTGGTTAGGTATATTCCTAAGTATTTAATAATTTTTTTAATTTTTTTAAATTGTAAAAGGGGTTAAGTTCTATTGTAAAAGGGGTTAAGTTCTTGATTTGATTCTCACCTTGGTTGCTGTTGGTGTATAGCAGAGCTACTTATTTGGGAATATTAATTTGGTATTCTGAAACTGCTGAATTCATTTATCAGTTCTTGCAGCTTTTTGAATGAGTATTTAGGGTTTTCTAGGTATACGATTATATCAACAGCAAACAGTGACATTTTGACTTCCTCTTTACTGATTTGGATGCACTTTATTTTTTTCTCTTGTCTGATTGCTCTGACTAGGACTTCCAGTAATATGTTGAAGAAGAGTGGTGAAAGTGGGCATCCTTGTCTTATTCCAGTTCCCAGAGGAAATGTTTTTAACTTTTCCCTGTTCAGTATAATGTTGGTTCTGGGTTTCTCATAGATGGCTTTGTCACCTTAAGGTATATCCCTTCTATTTTGATTTTGCTGAGGGTTCTTATCATAAAGGGATGCTGGATTTTGTCAAATGCTTTTTCTGCATCTATTGAGATGACCATGTGATTTTTAAAAAATTCCATTTATGTGATGTGTCATATTTATTGACTTGCATATGTTAAAACCATCCCTGCATCCCTGGCATGAAACCCACTGGATCATAGTGGATTACCTTTTCGATATGCTGTTGGATTCAATTAGCTGCTAGTATTTTGTTGAGGATTTTTACACCTGTATTCATCACGGATATTGGTCTGTAGTTTTCTTTTTCTCTTATGTCCTTTCCTGGTTTTGGTATTAGGATGATACTGGCTTTGTAGGATGATTCAGGGAGGATTTCCTCTTTGTGTATCTTTTTGGAATAATGTCAATAAGATTGGTACCAGACATTCTTAGAATGTCTGATATAAAATTCAGCCATGAATCCACCTGGTCCTGGACTTTTTTTTGTTGGCATTTTTTTTTTTTTAATTATCATTTGAATCTCGCTGCTTGTTATTGGTCTGTTCAGAGTTTCTGTATCTTCCCGGTTTAATATAGGAAGGTTGTATATTTCCTGGAATCTATCTGTTGACTCTAGGTTTTCTAGTTTACATGCATAAAGGTGTTCTTAGTAGCTTTGAACTATCTTTTGTATTTCTGTAGTATTGGTTTTAGTATCTCTCATTTCATTTCTAATTGAGTTTATTTGGATCGTCTCCCTTCTTTTCTTGGTTAATCTCACTAATGGTCTATCGATTTTATTTATCTTTTAAAAATCCAAGCTTTTTGTTTTATTTATCTTTTGTATTGTTTGTTTGTTTCTGTTTGATTTAACTCTGCTCTGATCTTGGTTATTTCTTTTCTTTGCTGAGTTTGGGTTTGGTTTGTTCTTGTTTCTCTAACTCATTGAGGTGTGACATTACATTGTCAAATGTGCTCTTTCAGACTTTTCGATGTAGGCATTTGATGCTGTGAATTTTCCTCTTAGCACCACCTTTGCTGCTTCCCCAAGGTTTTGGTAGGTTGTGTCACTATCATTGTTCACTTCAAATAATTTTTTAATTTCCATCTTGATTTCATTGTTGACCCAATGATCATTCAGGACCAGGTTATTTAATTTCCATGTATTCACGTGGTTTTGAGGGTTCCTTTTGGAGTTGATTTCCAATTTACTTCCACTGTGGTCTGAGAGAGCAATTGATATAATTTTGATTTTCTTGAATGTATTGAGGCTTATTTTGTGGCCTGTCATATAATCTACCTAGAGAATGTTCCATGTGCTTATGAATAAAATGTATATTCTGCAGTTATTGGGTAGAATGTTGTGTAAAAATCTGCTAAGTGCATTTGTTCTAAGGTATACTTTAAGTCCATTGTTTCTTTCTTGACTTCCGTCTTGATGTCCTGTCTAGTGCTGCCAGTGGAGTATTGAGTGCCACACTATTATTGTGTTGCTGTCTAGCTCATTTCTTAGGTCTAATAGTAATTGTTTTATAAATTTGGGAGCTCCATTTTTAGGTGCATATGTGATATATTTAAGATAGTGATATTTTCCTGTTGGGCAAGTCCTTTTATCATTACATAATGTCCCAGTTTTTTAACTACTTTTCCTTTAAAATTTGTTTTGTCTGATATAATAATAACTACTCCTGCTCACTTCTGGTGTCGATTTGCATGGAATATCTTTTTCCATCCCTTTACCTTAAATTTATGTCCTTATGTGTCAGGGGAGTCTCTGGAAGACAGCAGATACTTGGTTAGTGAATTCTTATCTATTCCTGCATTCTCTATCTTTTAATTGGAGCATTTAGGCAACTGGCATTCAACATTAGTATTAAGGTGTGAGATACTATTCTATTCATCATGTGATTTGTTGCCTGAATAACTTGGGGTTTTTTTTTTTTTTTTTTTTTTTTTTTTCATTGTGTTATTGGTTTATGGGTCCTGCAAGATTTATCCTTTAAGGAGGTTCCATTTTGGTGTATTTTGAGGATTTGTTTCAAGATTTAGAGCTCCTTTTAGCAGTTCTTGTAGTGCTGGCTTGGTAGTGGCGAATTCTCTCAGCATTTGTTTGGCTGAAAAAGGCTGTATCTTTCCTTCATTTTGAAGCTTCGTTTCACTGGATACAAAATTTTTGGCTGATGATTGAGTAGACTAAAGATAGAGCTCAATCCTTTCTAGCTAGTAAGGTTTCTACTGAGAAATCTGCTGTTAATCTGATAGGTTTTCCTTTATAGGTTACCCGATGGTTTTGCCTCAGAGCTCTTAATATTCTTGACTTCATCTTGACTTTAGATAACCTGATGTGCCTAGGTGATTATCTTTTTGCAATGAATTTCCCTGGTGTTCTTTGTTCTTCCTGTATTTGGATGTCTAAATCTGTAGCAAGGCCAGGGCAGTTTTCCTCAATTATTCCCTCAAACATTTTTCAAACTTTTAGATTTCTATTCTTTCTTGGGAACACCAATTATTCTTAGGTTTGGTCATTTAACATAATCCCAAAATTCTTGGAGGCTCTGTTTGTTTGTTGGATTCTTTTTTCTTTTTCATTGTTGGTTTGGGTTAACTAGAAAGCCTTGTCTTTGAGCTCTGAAGTTCTTTCTGTTACTTGTTTGATTCTATTGCTAAGACTTTCCAGTGCATTTTGCATTTCTCTAAGTGTGCCCTTCACTTCCAGAAGTTCTGATTGTTTTTTATTTATGCTATGTTTTTCATTGCAGTTTTTCCATTTATATCCTGTATCCTTTTTTAAATTTATTTAATTTGGATTTCATCTTTCTCTGGTGCCTCCTTGATTAGCTTAATAATCAACCTTCTGAATTCCTTTTCTGGCAATTCAAAGATTTTTGTCTTGGTTTGGATCCCTTGATGGTGAGTTAGTGTGAACTTTTGGAGCTGTTAAAGAACCTTGTTTTGTCATATTACCATAATTGTTTTTCTGGTTCCTTCTCATTTGGGGGTGGACTATGTCAGAGGGAAAATCTGGGGCTCAAGTGCTGTTGTTCAGATTTTGTCCCATAGGGTGCTCCCTTTTGTCATGCTTTCCCTCTTCCCACAGGGATGGGGCTTCCTGAGAGCCAAAGTGCAGTGATTGTTTTTTCCCTTCTGGGTATGGCTACCCCGTGGAGCTACTGGGCTCTGGGCTGGTATGGAGGGATGTCTGCAAAGAATCCTGTGATGTGACCCATCTTCAGGTCTCTCAGCTGTGGATGGCAGCACCTGCTCTGGTGGAGGTAGCAAGGGAGTGAAGTGGACTCTGTGAGGATCTTTGGTTGAAGTTTTGTTTATTGTGCTCATTTTATGTCTTATGGCCCTTGGCCAGGAGGTGGCACTTTCAAGAGATTGCCAGCTGTGGTAGTATAGGGAGGACACAAGCTTGCCCTAAGGTTGCCTAGATAAGTATCCGGGTTTCTCAGGTGGTGGACAGTGCTTAGAGAAAGACCATCAGGAGGGGGTAGGATTAGGCAGTTCTGAGTTCAGGCTCTCCTTGACAGGGCTCGCTGCGACTGCTGTGGGGGATGGGAGTGTGATTCTCAGGCCAATGAAGTTATGTTCCCAGGGGGATTATGGCTGCCTCTACTGCTTCGTACAGGTCACCAGGGAAGTGGAGGAAAGGCGGCAGTGACAGGCCTCATCCAGCTCCCACACAGGCTGAAAGGCCAGTCTCACTCCCACCATGCCCCCACCACCAGCACTGAGTTTATTTCCAGGCAGTTGGTGAGCAGGGCTAGGAACTTGCCCCAGGCTACAAGCCTCCCTGTTGAGAGAACAAGCAGGGCTCTCAGGTTTCCTGCTTCCTTCACTGTGGTGGCTTCTGTGATGGTGTCTGCACTCCTTCCCCGAGATTCTATCCAAGAAAATTCACATTTGGTGGAAATTGTCGTGAAGTTAAGCTGAAAGTTTCCTTCTTGCTGTGATCTTTCCCCAATTCTATTGGCAGCCCTTCCAAGGACCCCTGTGAGATAAAGTCAGAGATGGTTTCCCTGGGGACCGAGAGTGCCCACCAGGCTCTTCCACTGCTTCTTCTATCCCTGTATTTCACTCAGCACTCTAAATTCATCTCAGCTCCAGGTAAGGTCAAATCCTTCTCCCATGATCTGCACCTTCCGTTTCCCCAGTGGGGATGTGTGTTCGGGGCAGATGATCCCCCTTTCACACTTTTACACTTTAGGCACTCATAGTTTTTCAGCTGTCTCCCAGAGCCAGCAACAGCAATCCACTTCCTTCAAAAGGTCTGTCAATTTTTAAAAGAAAAAATAGAATACAAAGCTGGATAAGTAGAATGATGCTAAGTTTTAGTCAGTGGAAGTAGTGCCAGTGGTGGGTGTTGTGTGTTTGTTATATCAGAATACATAACGATTGCTATGGTTTATGTCCCCTCTAATATCAGTGTTGAAACTTAATTCCCAATCGAACAGTATTAAAAGGTACAGCCTTTGAAAGTGATTAGATCATAAAGGCAGAGCCCTCATCAATGGATTAATGCTTTTATAAAAGGGTTGGAGGAAACTAGCTAGGTACCCTTTTGCCCTTTCAACATTCTGCTTTGTGAGGACACAGCAACAAGGTATCATCTTGGAAGCACAGAGACTAGGCCTTTATCAGACATTGAAGCTGCTGGCACCTTGACCTTGGACTTCCAGCCTTTGGAACTGTGAGAAAATAAATTTTTGTTTTTTATAAATTGCCAAGTCTCAGGTATCTTGTGATAGTGAAACAGACTAAGGACAGATAGATGAGAGATCTGAAATTCACTAAAATTATGCAAATGGTTTCCATGAATAGAAAGATTATGTTTAAATTCTTATTTTTTAATTTATATTTTTTATATTTTTAAAATTTTCAGCAGTGAACATGTATCACATTTTATAATCAAGCAAAAACAAAAAATGTTATTTTTGCAGTTCCCTTCTGACACATTTTCATGCTGTCTCCCTCTAGTCGTCAAGGAACAATTGGTTGCCAAATACCAGGAAATTAACAGCAATTATCACCAGCTGGCTAGCTGCTAGTAGTAGTCACTGGACTGTAATCCACCCAGCATAAAATAGAAAACCTCGAAGGAATAAAGTGAATGATTAATCAAACTTGAAACATCAATTTCCTGGGATAGCATATATCAAGACGGATTACTCACTGAACATTAGACATCATTCCTGAGAATCCCACAATGGTTTCAGCAGCATCAGCCCTTTAAAACAGACTGCTAAAGTCCACCTTAGAGAACAGAGTTTTATTTATTTGAAATAACTTTTAAAATTCTAAATTCTAGCTGAAAATGAAGTGTCTTCTTGGTTAGGAGGTGACAATTACACACACACACAGACACACACACACATTTTTTGAGACAGAGTTTCCCTCTGTCACCTAGGCTTGAGTAAAGTGGCACAATCACAGCTCACTGCAGCCTCTACCTCCTGGTTTCAAGTGATCCTCACATCTCAGCCTCCTGAGTACCTGAAACCACAGGCACAACCCGTGACATCTGGCTAGTTTTTTGTATTTTTTGTAAGGACAGGATTTTGCCACCTTGGCCAGGCTGATCTCAGACTCCTGAGTTCAAGTGATCCACCTGCCTCAGCCTCCCAAAGTGCTGGAATTACACGCATGAATAACTGTGCCCAGCAAACAATATTTTTATATGATCTATTTTTTATTTAATCATAATTGGACTCAAGTAAACAAAGGACAGCACTTGGCTTTACATTGTTATTGAACATATAATCCTTCTCTTAATGTCCTACAATCCAGGCATATAAACTGATATGTGTGTTAATTGACAATATGAGAGCATCTATGTTCATTTTGAGGTTTTAAGACGATGAGGTAAATTGCACCCCAACTCTTTTCTCAAATTCTGATCAGTTAAAACACATATAAGATGTAAGGCAGGCAGAAAACCCAAATCAGGAAGAGCAGTTCTATTTGTGAGCAAAAAGGCTTCTCTTACACTGACTCGAAATTAGACAGACTTAGCAACTTTGCTAAAGGTAGCCTTATTTTGCCCCTTTCAGAGGCTGCCACTGAAAGGTCACAGTAGCATCAGCACCACCTGAGAATTTTTTAAAGATACAAATTTACAGGCCTGCTCTAGACCTGTCAAATCAAATCTCTGTGCAAGGGGCCCAGCTATCTGTTTTAAGAACATCTCTAGGGAATTTGGACTCACATTGAAGTTTAAAAATCACTACATTTTTAGAGGGGGAGAGGGAGAGGAGCTAAGCTACACATGCACGTTTCCATTTCCTCAATTCATTCCATATTTGTGAAGAGAAGTGAGTAAGGAGGAATAGGAGAGAGGGTAGGACGGATACACCATTGAAACTTCCTCTAGATAGAAGGAACTATCAAGAATGGAGCAGAAGCATCCACTTATAATCTTTTTCAGCTATTGGTTCTCTTAATCCATTGAGTTTAAACCTTAAGCCTATGGTTAAATAGAGACCTATCTGTCCCCTTTGATGTAAACTACAACAGAATCATAGTAATTCTGCTCCTTCTTTCATGAGGCCATCCCTACCCCTTACTAGACTTTCCTTGTTTTAGTACCTTCCTGGGACCATTGGAGGACAGTGTAGACTTTGTGTCGTGAAGTTTTTAAAATGACTTTGAATACCAATTAGTTAAATTTGTTGAGAAAATTTTGAGAATTATGACTGGCCTTTCCGAAATGAAGTTTAGAACTGTTACTGATAACTATGAAATGTACAGGGCTACTTACAGAATGCTTTTAATGACAAGGAAAAGGATCTTTATACTTATCTCCAGATTTTTTAAAAACTTAACTCAGAGGATTTATCTAAAAGTCCCATAGCCTAACATACAAATCAAGTTTCAAGAATCTGATTTCAGCTTGAAGAATTTTAGCTAATGAATTACTTGGCCAAGCAACTGCTCTCTTTTTTTTCTTTTAATTAAACCAGAGAAATTATCTGTGGTACAAAATACTTTTAACAGTCCAATAATTAATGTGATGAGTGAAATTGTAAAACCTGGAGTTGTTTACATAACTGTATAAAACTGTGCCCTCTCCAAACTGAAGGCACAGGACCATCACAAGTTATATCTGAGGATTTTCTCCTTATTTACAAGCTAATTACCATGGAGGACTGATCATTTCCTGTTCCACTAGGAATTAACTGCAAGGCCTTTCTGTCCCTAAAGCCAATAGTACACTCTCACTTGTTTCCTATTTTAAATTATATCCACTCACGTTGTCCAACATAAACTATCTAAGATTCTGAAATAAGAGCAAAAGTCAAATTAGGATAGTCCAATACTAATATGTCAGCAGAAGATTTCCAAATCTGAAATATATCTTCTCTAATCTATATATTGCAAGGAAGAAATTAAAATACAAAGATTAAATCCTGTTACAAACAAAAGGCTTCAAAATCCAAATGAACGTCTCAGATTCAACCATCAAGTGCTTTTCTTAAGCCTAAAAAAAGCAAAATTCTTCCCAAACATCTTATTATGCTGAGTCTTAGAGAGGATTCTTGTTGATTCTAAGGAATTGGGTTTACTCCACAGCTACAGAATTGAGGTCTTCAAAGAAAGTGAGGGAGCTTCCCTAGGACCTCAGAACCATATATCTCATATGAACCACTTAAAAATTTCCAAAGAAATAACAAGGAAATCCTGCAGTGTGGCTGATGGATACGGGACAGGCTCTCCAAGAAAAAAAAACGCAAACACTTCTAGATAAAACACTTTTTAATACATTGTTAAATGTATAAGAATGAGGCTCACATCGTGAATTTAAGCTCCAGATCGACTGCAAAAACAAAGCAGGAATCCCGAGAGGACCTACAGACCCTCTGAAGGAAGTGGATTGCTCCCGCAGGACCCGGAAGACGCCCAAAATACTGTGATTGCTCCAACTATGTAACTGGGAAAAGAAGAACCAACTTTCCCAAACATACATCCCCACTGGAGAAACTGAAGGTCTGTTTGCGGGAGAAGTTTCCAACCTTACCTGGAGCTGAGTCAATTTAGAGAGCGGAGTGAACACAGGGTAGAGGAAGCAGCAGGAAAGGCCCTGGGAGCTTGCTGGGTTCCCAAGCGGATCATTCCTGCCTGGCACCACAGGGATCCATCGGTAGCACGGCCAGAGGAGCAGAGGGTAAAACACTACAGGGAGAAGGAATTCTCCAGCTGACCTTTGTAACAATTTGAAGGGGGCGAGAAGCCTCCTGACAAGAACTCAGGGGAGGACTGTGAATCCGGTGTGCAGACTCCACAGGTGGGGGAAGAACAAAGCCCTTTTCTTTCACAGCTGGGAGGTGGGTAGCCAGGCTCGTCCACCACCTGGAAACAGACTTGGGGCATTTGAGGGGGCACAGTGGGAGTGAGACCAGCCCTTCAGTTTGCATGGAGGCTGGGTGAGGTCTGTGACTGCTGGCTTTCCCCCACATCCCTGACATCCTGCATGACTCAGCACAGGCAGCCATAATCCTCCTAGGTACACAACTCCAGTGACCTGGGAACCTCACTGTCACCCCCCACAGCAGACGCAGCAAGACCCACCTAAGGAGAGTCTGAGCTCGGAAAAGTCTCACCCTGACCCCACATGATGGGCCTTCCCTATCCATCCTAGTAGCTGAAGACAAAAGGCATATAATCTTGGCAGTTCTAGGGCCCCACCCATAGTCAGTTCCTCTCCATACTACATGCTCTCTGGAAACCGCTACCTCCTGGCAGGAGGCCAAACAGCACAAAAATAGGGCATAAAGCCACCAAAGCTAAGAACCCTCACAGAGTTCATTACACTTACCCTGCCACCTCCATCATAGACATCACAAACAAATAGAAACGCATCCCATGCTCATGGATGGGTAGAATCAATATTGTGAAAAATGGCCACACTTCCAAAAGCAATCTATATGCAATTCCCATCAAAATACCGCCATCATTCTTCACAGAAATAGAAAAAACAATTCTAAAATTCATATAAAATCAAAAAAGAGCCCACATAGCCAAACCAAGACTAAGCAAAAAAAAAAAAAAAAAAAAAAAAAAAAGAAAGAAAAAAACAAATCTGGAAGCATCACACTACCTGATTTCAAACTATACTATGAGGTCATATTCACCAAAACAGCATGATACTGGTATAAAAATAAGCACATAGATCAATGGAACAGAATAGTGAACCCAGAAATAAACCCAAATACTTACAGCCAAATGATCTTCAATAGAACAAACAAAAATATAAAGTGGAGAAAGGATACTCTTTTCAACAAATAGTGCTGGGATATTTGGCTAGCCTCATGTAGGAGAATGAAAGTGGATCCTCTTCTCTCACCTTATATAAAAATCAGCTCAAGATGGATTAAAGACTTAAATATAAGACCTGAAACCATAAAAATTCTAGAAGATACAACTGGAAAAACCCTTGTAGACATTGGCTTAAGCTAAGATTTCATGATCAAGAACCCAAAAGCAAATGCAATAAAAACAAAAATAAATAGTTGGTACTTAATTAAACTAAAGAGGTTTTGCACAGCAAAAGGAACAGTCAGCAGAGTAAACAGACAACACACAGAGTGAGAGAAAAATCTTCACAATCTATAAATCTGACAAAGGAATAATATCCAGAGTGTACAATGAACTCAAATGAATCATTAAAAAAAAAAAAAAAAAGCAATGCCATTAAAAAGTGGGCTAAGGAAATGAATAGACAGTTCTCAAAAGAACATATACAAATGGCCAAAAATCATATGAAAAAGTGCTCAATCGACATCACTAATGATCAGGGAAATGCATATCAAAACCACAATGAGATATCACCTCACTCCTGTAAGAATGGTCATAATCAAAAAATCAAAAATAAATAAATAAATAGTAGATGTTGGTGTAGATGAAGTGATCAAGGAACATTTCTACACTGCTGGTGGGAATGTAAGCTAGTCCAGCCACTATGGGAAACAGTGTGGAGATTCCTTAAATAACTAAAAGTAGAACTACTTACCATTTGATCCAGCAATCCCACTACTGGGTATCCACCCAGAAGAAATGAAGTCATTATACGAAAAAGATACTTGCACACGCATGTTTATAGCAGCCCAATTCGCAATTGCAAAATCGTGGAACCAACACAAATGCCCATCAATCAATGAGTGAAGAAACTGTGATATATATATCACAGTTTATATATCACAGTGATATATATATACACACACATACACATACACATATACATACACACACACACACATATATATATGATGCAATACTATTCAGCCATAAAAAGGAATGAATTAATGGCATTTGCAGCAATCTGGATGAGATTGGAGACATTATTCTAAGTGAAGTAACTCAGGAATGAAAAACCAAACATTGTATGTTGTCATCGATATGTGAAGGCCAAGCTATGAGGATGCAAAGGCATAAGAATGATACAATGGACCTTGGGGACTTGGAAGAAGTGTGGGCGGGGGGGGTGGGGGACAAGGGATAAAAGACTACGGTGTGTACTGCTCGGGTGATGGGTGCACCAAAATCTCACAGATCACCACCAAAGAACTTACTCATGTAACCAAATACCACCTGTACCCCTATAACCTGTGGAAAATTTTTAAAAAGAAATAAAAATAAAAATAAAATCAATCCAATATGAGTTTATAATCAAAGATGACCAAATTCAGAAGAAATCAGCAGGAACAACAATAAAAGAACAACAAAAACATAATTAGACCTACTAAAACATTCTGTTTTGGTTTTGTTCTGTATTATTTTGTTTTTCAAATACAGATTTATTTTATCAATTTTTCCATAACAAACCACCCAACAATTTTGTGGATTAAAATCAACCATTTTATTTTGTTCACAACTTTTGTGGTTCAGGAATTTCGGAAAGTCTCAGCTGGTTGGTTCCTCTCTGATCCAGGTGATATCAGTGGGACTGCTGGGGCTAAAGAAGCTATTTCCAAAATGTCTTTTTTATTTATATGGTTGTTGCCTCAATGCTCCTTGACTTCTCTTTCTCTACACATGTTTCATCCTCAAAGGCCTTGCCACTCAACTTGGGCTTCTCACAACATCGTGGTTTCAGGGTAATCACACTTCTCTTACGACAGTTGGCTTCCAAGTAAGGTTTCCAGGTTCAGCAAATGAAAATACAAAACTCCCTCTTAGATTTGAATTTAAGAAAAACAAATATATATATATATATATATATATATTTTTTTTTTTTAGCATAAAACGTTTCAAGTATTACCCAGGACATACTTACACTGGAAAAATATTAGCAACCCTACTTCAAAAAGAAAGCAAGCCAAAGTCTACTGGCATAGTTAAGGGGCTTGTTTGGAATTGAAATAGTGTCATTTCCACCATATAATATTGGTCAAACAATCACAGTGTCTGCCCAGATTTAAAGGACGGAGAGATAGACTCACTTTTGCAGGAAGTGGCAAGGTCACATGGCAAAAGGGCATGTCGGATGGGATATATTGTGGTGGCCATGTTTGGAAAATATAGGCCACAAGAATAAATATAAATATGCAAGAAAATATTGAGAAAATAAAACATGGACTCACAAAAATGAATAAGGTGATACTACTAAAAAGAGCTAGATCTTTCAAAAATAAAAATTATAATAATTAATTTTTTAAAAATCTTGAATGGTTAGACTGAACAGCAGATTAAACACAGCTAAGTAGTAATAGCTTGTATTATTGCCACAATGTATTTACTCCCACTTCTTGAAGGTGAATTATTCATCTCATTATTGCCATAAAATGTGCAGTGCCTCCAATGAAGGAATATACAAATCTGTGCCATTGATGTTGGGTTTGGTATATCACTTTCTTTGGCCAACAGCATGTGAGCAAATGTGTCCAAGCAACAGGTTTAACAGCCATTGTTTATTTTTTGCCAGCTCTCTTTCTCTTTTCCCTCTGCTATAAGAATATCATGTTCTGTGTAAGCAAAGATTCTTCAGACTGGATCCTACATTAAAAAAGAAAATGTAGAACAGAGCCACAAGTGATCTGAAGTGACCAGCAGCTTTCAAAAAAAAAAAAAAAAAGAGACAGAGAGAAATGATATTTTCAAGCCACTAAGATGGTAGGGGAGTTTGATACAACACAGACACCTTGTCTGACATATCACTCATCATTTATAAATAGGAAGGATGAGCATATTTCCTCCAAGTATGATAATCATATGATGCCAAAATTTGCCTTCTAATGTGGGAACTCTCCTTATTGGAGAATAGATTCACAGTAGTAATAAATTTCAAACCACTGGTATAAAATAACTAACATCTTAGTGAGACTAAATCATAGAAGCTTCTCTGTTCTACCCTCCTTCACCCAAATAATGGACTCCTTCTCAATTCTTTTGACAATATATAATTTTACCTGGAATAATTTTTGTTTAATGGGGAATAGCCACTTTTCTAAATTCAATGGGCTTGAAAGCAGAGCTATACTTATGTATGTTCCACAAGATACTTGGACATTTGAAAAGTAGTCACATTAAAGAGTCGGCATTCAATTTTTTTTAACTTCTGAGGTTCCCCTGGGTGCAGCTGCTGAAGAAATCCTAAATTACACTAAACACAGGAAATCCCAGTAGGGATAGAGAAAGAGAGAAGGATAAACTTCGGACTTTAATTTCTTTGAAACTTAACCACCAGGGACAAGAACGTTTGATATTAGATTACAATTTCTTTGTATTTTTATGTTTAGTACTTCAACCTGTAAGAGGATTTAATTCAATTGATGTCAATTTATCCTCAATAGTTGATCATGTGAGAGGAGTTTATGTTGAAATTGGGATATCTTTATATTGACAGTTTATTATTTGCATATTTTAGTGTTGTTATCTGATGTCACAAACTACAGATAGGTTATGTGAAACAACATAGCTATAAACAACCTAAGAAGGTAAAGAGATATGGTAATGAATTTTCAGTGTTTGTACAAATACGATCTAAGTGTTAATTTAATACTGGATTTTTTTTTTTTGCTCAATTTCAGAGAGTTTTGGCAACAAAATTATTCTGTCTATTGGTGGTTCCAGAATAATGACCAAAGAAACAGTGGATTTATATTAGGGAAGTGGCCTCATGAAGGTAGAAGCAGGACTGTCTCAGTATGCTGCTTCTGTTTTCCTCGCAGGGGTAGAACCGCAACACTAGTAATCTATGGGTATATTAGTTAAACTCAGTTGGCTGTAAGAAAAAGAAGAGCTAAAATGTAAGAGGATTGGACTCTGCTTCACACTCTTGATGTTTCTTTATACGTCACAGGAGCTCCAATATTATTGCATCTCTTCATTCACTCCACCCCCACAGATGATCCATGAATTTGTGAGAAGTGATTGGGCACATTTAGCCCAGATATTTGCTCTTTTTTCTTGGCAGACAATGTGTTCCACTCTGCTGTTCTATTCTATAAATTGTATATAGGAGGTTCTGCCTCTACCAAAGAACTAGATGGGAATGTGTTTTAGTTATGTTGAGTTAGGCAACAATGAGGTAACAAAATCTCAATGGTTTCACATATCAAAGTCTATTTTGGATCAGCAACTCTCCAGGGCTACTGACTTCTCAGCAATACTCAGAGATCCAGTAGCCTTATACCTTGCCATTGTACCTTTTAAACAGGTGGCTTTCTGATAACTATCTGGAAAGACAACCTGAGATTTGAAAGATAAATGAGATTTGGAATTTTAAATAGTGTGATAAACATTTTTACCCTGTCTCTATTCTATTTACTGTATCTCTATTTGCTGTATCAACAAATAACTTTTCTGCAACTGTACCTTCTTAATGAAACAAAGACGAAAGATAGGGAAACATTAATGAGTTAATTCAGAGGTTGTGAGAGTCTTTCAAGGTAGGTCCTCAAATGTAAGTTTTCTGGATTCTGTGTAATACAAAATCATTATTTTTCATGATGGCTTAGAAATATTATGTTAAATAAGTGGGAGAGCCATGCAAATACAGACATATTTCACTGGACAATGTGAAAATATACAAACCTTGAATGAAATTTGATATGCCATTGTTTACTAACAACATTCTAAAATGCTCAATCTGATCCTTACGTGTACTTTCCTTAAGCTATGATAGTGGAAGGTATATATATGTATCTCCATCACTTGGAAGTATGCAAAGAAAATAGAAGTTAGTTACTTTGAATGTCATGTTCTGCATTCACTGCCATAATAATAATCATTCTAGTAGGTTTTCCATAATACTTGGTAAATGCCAGTTTTTTTTTTTCTTGAAAACTGGTATCAGATCATCATTTCACTTCATTTGGCTGCTGTGAGTGTGTAAGTATGCCAAGTATTTTTAATCACAAGTCCAAGCCTACAAGATTCCAAACTTGGTATTCATTTATCTTTATAAGCATTAATCTGATATTTACAGGGAAAAAAATCAATGGCTTTTTCTGCAGTGATTGATTCTCTTCTAAATAAGAAGCTATAAAGTGCTAAAATTCAATTAACAACATTAAGCTTCAATATGTGTATTATACAAAAAGTTAATTCCTTGATTAAATGTTTATTACATAGTGATTTTTTAATAAGAAGCAGAAATATGTTCAAGAAGCAACACAAATTTTGTTGTATAAGCATACAATTTTTAGGGTGATTTTCATTCTACCTATTATTTGTATTAAGGTTAAATATATACAACATGTACTACTGTTTCACAGGATGGACTCAATATTACATTCACAAAGAACCAATTACCTCAGATCCCAATGCTGTGTCTGCACTAGTCCACGTTCAAATCTTTTAAATCTATATTAAAAAGGTTATTTTTCTAACTTCTTCATTAGATAAAGACTTTATATTGGTAAAACAGCAAGTGACAGAAAACCAATTCAAACTAGCACAAATAAAATAAAGGAAGAAAAAGGGAAGAGAGGAAAAAAGTAAGTGAGGGAAGGAGGCAGAGAGGGAGGCAAAGAGAGAGAGAGAAGGAGAGAAGAAGGAAGGGAGAGAGAGCACTACTTGGCCAATAACTACATTGTCTATGAGTAGATTTTTGCCCTTCAGGCATAGATGGTGTATTTGTCCTACTTACTGTTTTTCCAGAGAAACACAACCAGTAGGCGCGCACACACACACACACACACACACACACACACACACACACACTAATATGTTTATAAAAAATAAGAATTGACTCATGCAATTATGGGAACTGACAAATTCAGGAAAGCTGGTGATGTAATTCAGTCTGAGTACAAATGCATAGTGGTGGTAGGGCATTGTTGTAAGCATTGGTCCAAGCCCAAAGTTAAAAATCAGGAGCACCAATATCTACAGGAGAAGATGAATGTTCCATCCCAAACAGAGAGAACAAATTTTCCCTTCATCTGCCTTTTTTTTTGTTCTATGCAGGCCCCCAAAGGATTGGATAGTGCTTACCTGCATTGGTGAGGATGATCTTTTTCACTCAGCGTACAGATTCAAATGTTAATGTCTTCTGGAAACATCCTCACAGACACACCCAGAAATAATATTTTACCAACTATCTGGGCAACCCAGTACAGTTGGCACATAAAATTAACCATTTAACCATCACAGTTTAATTCAGATATTCAGATATCAGGTCTCTCTCTCTCTCCCCCTCCCTCCCTCCCTCCCTCCCCCTCATTGCTATTGCTGTCTATCTACCTACCTAGCTATTGATTTTTCTCTATCATCTTGGCTCTACTTGCAAGATAAACACTGGTGACACAGTACCTACTTTATATTTAAAACTTGAATCTCAATTTAAGGAAAATAAAAACCAGAAATAAGTCCACAGGAAGTTCTAATTGGCTCATCTTAGATCATATGTCCAAACAAATCCATGACTGCAACATGAAATTTGGGATCCTCTGATGGGCCAGAGTCAGTATCACTCATTCCTATTACTAGATTTAACAGAAAAGTGGGAGTGAAGGAAACATGTCTTAAAAGAGAAAAATAATATGTAACATTAACATTTACTTAATGTCAGACCTATTTCTTAGTTTAATCTCAAGTATTAAATAATACAATAAGCCTGATACATAAGTACTATTTTGTTTCACTTTTATAGATGAGGAAATCAAGGGATAGAGTAACGAGGGCCAAAGCCAAGACAAAATTCAAGTGATGTGACCTTATTGTACTACCATTTAATAAATGTGGTAGACAGATAAAAATATTTTTTACACAGCTTTCCACAACTACTTTGTACAAAAATAATAAGATTCCTATAAAATCTAAAATGCTAAGCCAAGCACAGTGGCTCATGCCAGCACTTTGGGAGGCCGAGGTGGGTAGCTCACCTCTGAAGTCAGGAGTTCAAGACCAGCTTGACCAATATGGTGAAACTCCATCTCTACAAAAAAATACAGAAATCAGAAGGGCATGGTGGCATGTGCCTGTAATCCCAGCTACTCTGTAGACTGAGACAGGATAATTGCTTGAACCCAGGAGGCAGAGGTTGCAGTGAGCCATGATCATGCCACTGCACTCCAGTCTAGGTGACAGAGACTCTGTCTCAAAAAATTGAAAAAATAAAAAAATAAAACTCTAGAACTTAGATCTCCTACTATTGTCACCTATATGTCTTCTCTCCAAGGTATTACATGTATTAACTTCATACTTTTCTGATATATCCATATGATACAATATTACTCTCCTGATTTTAACCATAAGAATTACACAGGAAAAAATCTCACAAAACCTTTTTGATGACTTTGATGGGTTCAGTACTTCGGTGGAGGAAGTCCCTACAGAAATGGTGGAAATAGCAAGAGAGCTAGAATTAGAAATGGAAGCTGAAGATGTGACTGAATTGCTGCAATCTCATGATAAAACTGTAGTGGCTTCTTATATGGTACAGAGGCTCTTTAGTTTATTTAGGTCGCATCTGTCAATTTTTGTTTTGTTGCAATTGCTTTCAGCTATCACCATGGAATACTATGCAGTCATAAAAGGAACAAAATCACATCTTTTGTAGCAAGATGGTTGGAGCTGGAGGCCATATCCTAAGCAAATTAAAACAGGAAAAGGAAACCAAATATCACATGCTTTCACTTTTAAGTGGGAGCTAAACATCAAGAAAATGTGGGAAAAAAAGAAAAGAACAACAGGGGGCAGGGCCTACTGGAGGGTGGAACATGAGAGGAGGGTGAGGATCAAAAATTACTTATCAAGTACTAGGCTTAGTACTAGGTTGGGTGATGAAATAATCTGTACAGTAAATGCCCATGGTATACAATTTACCTATATAGCAAACCTGCACATGTACCCCTGAACCTAAAATAATAGTTAAAAAAAAAAAAAAAAAAACTTGAATGGATGAGGAGTTACTTCTTATGGAGGAGCAAAGAAAGTGGTGTCTTGAGATTCAATCTCCTCGTGAAGATGCTATGAACATTGCTGAAATGTCAACCATGGATTTAGAATATTACATAAACTCAGTTTATAAAGCAGAAGCAGGATTTGAGATGATCAACTCCAACTTTGAAAGTTCTACTGTAAGTAAAATGCTGTAAAACAGCATTGCATGGCTACCGAGAACTCTTTCGTGAATGGAAGAGTTAATTGATGTGGCAAACTTTATTGTATTATTTTAAGAAATTACACAACCACCCCAACCTTCAGCCAGCACCACCCTGATCAGTCAGCAGCTATCAACATGGAGGCAAGACTCTCTACTAGCAAAAGGGTTGCAACACGATGAAGGTTCAGGTGATTGTTAGCATTCTATTTTTAACAATAATGTATTTTTAAATTAAAGTATGTACTTTTTTTTGACATATGCTATCACACACTTAATGGACTACAGTATATAGTGTAAACATAACTTTTACATGTACTGGAAAACCAAACACTTTGCTTTTTTGTGCTATTGTTTTGTTCAGGTGGTCTGGAACCAAACCCAAAACATCTCTTTGGTATATATATACATATATATATGCACCAAATATATATAATATATGCACCAAATATATATATATACACACACACACAAAATATATATATATACACCAAATATATATGTGTATATATATACCAAATGCCCTACGTTGTATTTTAAGCTAATTGCATGCATAATTTCATTAACTTTCCCAATAACTTTGTAAGTTATATAGTATTATTATATCAATATCACATACTAAGTAATTGTTTACATTCACATAGCCCATATGTAGTGAAACCAGTATTTTAACTCATAAAAGATAGAAAACACGTAAGTTTAACAAACAATAGTCAAAAGAAAAAAAAATTGTTGTAAATAAGGTATTCACCATCAAAACATATATTTAAAAATTTTTTTAAATTGTAAAATGAGACATAGGGAAAAGATTTTTATGTGTGTTTTGAAGAGCCAGCCATAGATGTCACCTTGTAAATTAATTCATAATGGTAAAATTGGTGGTTAGATCTAATAACTATTGTAAGTATTTCCCATTTCAGCACAAATGCAAGTGTTGAATATTAAATCAAAGGAAAACATTATCCTGCTAAATACCATGCCTTCTATTTTTAGCAGGTAAACAGATTTCTTCTGCATAATGTTAAAATGAACACAAGTTTCTTGCTTCACTTATTTGAAGAATATAATTTTAGATAGTCTGATTTCCTTTTTTACCATTGTATGAAAAAATAAATTCATTATTTGGAAAGCTCCTCTTCAGTGGAGTTCTCCAAATATGTAAACACATACATACACACACATTGCCATTACGAAGGAGTGTATAATGTTGAAAATCTATTTGCATTTATATTATAGGGAAAGGTTAACAATAAAATAGACTATATCATACATGAAAATTTCTGAAACATTGATGATGTAGATAGCACTCAAGTAGTTATACAATTAGTAAAATCCATTGGTTAGTTATTTAAGTATGCTACACAAATTGTATGAGGCTTAATGATATGAAATACACTTAAAATTTGAATTTACATGTATTACTTAGCAATTGATTTCTTAAAATGTTAATAAAATCAAAGAAACATTTAAAGCATACCTATATTTATTTTAAACTAAAAATAGATTTTCAAACAATTTGTTACCATGAAATGGAATTTCAGCTGGAATTAATTTTACTGTGTGTATTAGAAAATTCAAAATAAAAGTGCCTTTTTAAAAGACACAGAAAGCACACTAACCATAAAGAAAATTGGTAAATTAAACACTAACATTTTAAAACTTCTGCCTATGAAAATCCATTAAGAGAATAAACAGAGGAGTTACAGATTGGGGAAAAATTTTTAATACCTTTATTTGACATATTACTCACATCTAGAATATAGATATATATTTTTGACCATTTAAAAATTGAATTGTCTTTAAAAAATATTAAGAACAAAATTCTGATTTTTTAAATGGGCAAAAAATATGAGCAGACACTTCAAACAAGAAGAAATACAAAAGGCCAATACACATGAGAAATGTTCAACATTATTAGATATAGTTATATGCAACTCAAAAACCACAAAAGATGCCAGTATACTTCCACTAATACAGTTGAAATTAAAGGTGTTAACAATATCAAATGTTGGAAAGTCACCGGAACCCCTAACATTTCTGATGAAAATGAAAAATAGTACCACTTTGGAAAGCTACTTGGCAGTCTCTTTAAAACTTAAAGATTGACCTGAAGTTTTTTGTTGTTGTTGTACCTCTCTGCCAGGTTTTGGTATCAGAATGATGCTGGCCTCATAAAATGAGTTCGGTAGGAGTCCATCCTTTGCAATGTTTTGCAATAGTTTCAGCAGAAATGGTACCAGCTCTTCTTTGCACCTCTGGTAAAATTCAGCTGTAAATCTGTCTGGTCTTGGGCTTTTTTGATTGGAAGGCTATTTATTACTGCTTCAATTTCAGAACTCATTATTGGTGTATTCAGGAATTTAGTTTCTTCTTAGTTCAGTCGTGGGAGGATGTTATGTGTCCAGGAAATTATCCATTTCTTCCAGATTTTCTATTTTATGTGCATAGAGGTGTTTATAGTATTCTCTGATGGTTGTTTGTATTTCTGTGGGGTCAGTGGTAATATCCTTCTTATCATTTCTGATTGTGTCTGTTTGATCAGAAATCAGTAAGCCAGGTGGGGAAAATCACTGGGAAGGCACAAGAGAAAATTTTCTTAGTTGATGGAAATGCTCTGTATCTTGAGAGTGATACGGGTTACCTGAGTGTATAAATTTGTCAAAACTGAGCGCACTGTACACATAGGATCGCTGAATTTCATTGTATATACATTATGCCTCAATACACAAAAAATTATTTAAACAGATTTCTCTTCCCTCTCTTTCTTATATAAGAGGATCCAGAGAAAACACGATGCAGAAATTTGCTTTCTCCAGGAAGCCGATTCTAAGACAGAGTTTAGTGGGCAAAGTGTTTATTTGGGATCTACACCTGTGGAAGGGAAAAGGAAGAAGCAGAATTGAACAACAGGAGAATTTGAATGTGGTGCAGGCTCAACAGCATCGACTGACCCCACGGGGACCTCTCATGCTGAAATGTCCTATCAGTTTTGTCCCCTATTGAATCTAAGTCGTCAAGTTTTTATATCTCTACCCCAGTAAGTCGTGGATGTGGGATATCCCCAGAGAAGTATGGCCTTAGATGAGCTGACTCTATAACTGAAGCAATCTCTAAAAGGGACAACAGCTGAGAGCATCTGCTGACAGCATTCTCAGCACCTGGGACAAGAAGTCTTTTATTGAAGAGGGATCTGGAAGGTATATCTAGGCATACCCATGTCCAACACAGTATGATTGCCATTTTTAGCAAATAAAAATTTAATATACCTAGTTAAATTTGAATTTCAGATACACTTTTGTATTATAAGTATGAACATTTCTTATGCAATAATTATACCAAAAATTATTTGTTGATTATCTGAAATTTAAATTTAACATAGTATTCTGTATTTTATCTGTCAACCCTAAACACAACCAACTCTTGTGTTCTCATATCAACTTATATATATTTGGGAGTAACTCCTTCAGGATTGTAGGTGGTCTCTCTTCCTGAGGAGAATATATAAGGGGAAGGTAGTGGGAAGAACTACACATTACACCATTGATGCTGGTCTCATGGCAGCAACCTCCCTCCCATCACCATCTGTTCTAGATCCCCCTTACCTTCATTAAGTATCTCTGCAAATCTAATGAGTTTATATGGTGGCACAATCCAGACCTGACCCTCATCCTGAGAGGCATGAGACCCTAGTCATCAAAGTCCTTTTCAGTTTGGGGATGCTGAACGTGTCCATTTACCATTACAGTAGGCAAGAGAGTAACGAGAGGCACCTAACTGGACCACTTCACTGTCAAACATGTTCTTTGCCAGGCTAGCATGCCATAATGGTAGCTTTAACTCTTCTTGATCATCAGAGTCAATAACCCCTAAAAGATAATAACTCCTCTTCTTGCCTGCTAGTTCTGAATACAAAACTTGCGAAGTGGCAGCCTTACCTTAAATTTTAATGTTTCTCTTGCTGTGATCCCTGATGAGTGTTCCCTCCTTAAAGACCAGAACCCGTAATAATATAGAACTCATAGTTGTGGGTGTAGGCAGGACAAATTTCTCAAACAGGTCATTGGGAATGAGGTAAGTATAGCCAGTGCCAGATAAAGATCTTTGATTTATGGCATGTACTTTCCTGGAAGATGGTATCCCATCTTCAAAAGATACCACCTCTGAGCTGCTGCTTCAAGTGGCCCTCCCCCAGTCCCTTCCAATGCTCTGAAATGCTCAGATTTGTGTAGTATGTGATAAAACTAGTGGATCCCAAGGTTATGGTCATTTTTTTGCAATAAAATGGTACCCTTTGTCTGATGCAATGTTATGTGGGATCCTATATCAGAAGCCAAATACTCCAAAAATCTCAGTTAGTGGTATTGGTTAAGGCACTGAAAATTATACTCATTTTTTTTATTCATGTGTCCATGGTATAGCACTGGAATTAACCAATAACCAAGGCTCATACCAGCTGGCCAAGTCATTTCATCTACTTGGTGTTTACTTGTTTAATGTCCCATCCATAGTAGATGCTCTCTTACAGGGATAACATGTGATATAAAGATCTTTATTCTTTTTTTCCAACTTCCGTATAATCATAGTTATGCCTGTACTACATTCGTTTTTTGTCTCTGATCTTCCTATTTGTCTCCTTTCAGGCCGTGACCAATTGGCCAGACCATTTTCCATTTCCCGTGGATCTCTTGGGCTACACTAATGTGCACCATACAAACCTCTGACAATTCAGATTTTTTTTCTTGCAACTGCTTTTCAAAGCTACCCCTGAATAAGGATATTATACAGTTATCTATTTCCTTTCTGGCACCCAAGATACCGAGCCAACCTATAAAGAAACTATGATCAGGAATGTTTTTTTCTTCTCTATCAGTTGCTTACAAAGGAACCCCATAAACTCCATAGGTATGAGCTGGGGAAAAGAATTAGACAACAGTGGTAGATAACATGGAGGTCTGAACTACTGCTCTTGCAGCTTGTTCATGTCATCTGGTCCTGCTCATAGCCCTTCCATCTTCTGATATATTGGAACTAGTCTTACCTGACTTTATAACTTAGTAGATTTCATATGTCTCATGATGGGCAATTCTAGATGACAGTCATTTGATGTCTTAAGGTCAGACACTCTACTTTTATCAGGGCTCATATACATTTTAGAAATTTATCTTTCAAAGGCATATAATTATCCACTGCAGGTGGCATGACCTTCTTCTAGAACTCTAGGAATCTATCATGTTTCTCCAACTAGAGCTTACCATAGGTTTGACAGGACATCTTTCCCCAGTATTCATGTTCTTAATATCATAGAGCCTGATTGTTACACGTGTTCTTGCTGTCTTATTTCTTCACATTAGTTCCTTTTGCTTAAGTTGAATTGTGCTAGGAATTACATTTGAAAAATTGTCAGTAGAAATAATTTGGATCCTAAAACCTTTGTTTCTCCAGGCAAGATGTAAGTGTACTATTTCTAGTCTCCTGTGGCAAAGGCACAATGGGATTACCTTAACCCATCTTCAGAGACTAAGATAATTCAATGTAAGCTGAACTTCCTGAAAGACCTCTTTGCTTCTGCTTTATCCTTACACGTACAGTAAAGCCCTAAGAATTTCTAATGTGTATATAAGTATGCCTAGGACCCTAATATCTGTCTCAATCTCTCTGTAAAGTTGCTAAAAGCTCCACTAGCATCTCTAACACCCCACACATCATAGTATATAGTTAATATGCATTTATGAAGTGAGTAAATGCATGAATGACTAAATGGTGGACATTAAAGTACCAATAGTGATAACTGTAATTGATAAGCATCACTGAAAACAAGGCAACAAATGTGTATGTGTGTGTGCATGTGTCTGTGTGTGTGTGTGTGTGTGTTACATGAATTGTAGAACTATAACCATTTTCTCTGGGATATGCATTTTCTGAATAACCCCTGCTTAGCCCTTATTACATCCAAAGGCACAAGCCTCTTGTACCATAAAACAAATTTACATTTCAGTATGAGATCTTAATAGTAAAATAATAAAAATAGTACCCATTGGAATATTTGTATAAGTATCAGTAAATATTGATTTAAATCACTGTAAACATTCACTGCAAACATGAATACACCAAAAACGTGACATTATGTTTTTATCTCAAAATAAGAAATGATTGGCCAGGTGCGGTGGTTCAAGCCTATAATCCCAGCACTTTGGGAGGCCGAGACGGGCGGATCACGAGGTCAGGAGATCAAGACCATCCTGGCTAATACGGTGAACCCCCGTCTCTACAAAAAAAAAAAAAAATACAAAGAACTAGCTAGGCGTGGTGGCAGGCGCCTGTAGTCCCAGCTACTCGGGAAGCTGAGGCAGGAGAATGGTGTGAACCTGGGAGGCGGAGATTGCAGTGAGCCGAGATTGCGCCACTGCACTCCAGCCTGGGCGACAGAGCCAGAATCCGTCTCAAGAAAAAAAAAGAAAGAAATGATTGAGAGAAGCTGTAATGTACTTCAAAGAAAATAATATTAACACTTTTTATCTTTTTTTATTTTAAATATTTCCATCTTTTATTTTAGATTCAGAGGGTATATGTACAGGTTTGTTACTTAGGTATATTGTGTGATGCAGAGGTTTGGGGCGTGAATGGTCCCATCACCTAGGTAGTGAGAATAGTGCCCAGTAGATAGTTTTTCAGCCCATACTGCCCTCCCTCCCTGCTCTAGTCATCCCCAGTGTCTCTTGTTCCCCTTTTTGTGTCCATGTGTACTCAATGTTTAGCTCACACTCATAAGTAAGAACATGCAGTATTTGGTTTTCTGTCACTGTGCTAATTTACTTAGGATTATAGCATCCAAATGCATCCATGTTGCTACAAAGGACATAATTTTGTTCCTTTTTAAGGCTGCATAGTATTCCATGGTGTATATGTACCAGATTTTCTTTATCCAATCCACTGCCAATGGGCACCTAAGTTGATTCCATGTCTTTTCTATCAGGAAAAATGCTGTGGTGAACATGTGAATGCATGCGTCTTTTTGGTAGAATGATTTATTTTCTTTTGGGTTTACACCCAGTAACAGGATTGCTGGGTTGAATGGTAGTTATGATTTTAGTTCTTTGAGATCTCTTCAAACTGCTTTCCACAGTGGCTGAACTAATGTACATTCCCACCAACAGTGTATGAGTGTTCCGTCACCAGCATCTGTTATTTTTCAACTTTTTAAGAACAGCTATTCTGCCTGATATGAGTGGGTATCTCATTATGGCTTTGATTTGCATTTCTCTGATGATTAGGGACAATGAACATTTTCTCATATGTTTATTGGTCACTTTTATGTTTCTTTTGAAAACTGTCCATATCCTTTGCCCATTTTACAATGGGGTTGTTTTTTGCTTGTTGATTTGTTCCTTATAGATTCTGGATATTAGATCTTTGTTGGATGTGTAGTTTGTGAATATTTTCTCACATTTTGTAGGTTGTCTGTTTTCTCTGTTCATGATTTCTTTTGCTGTGTAGAAACTCTTTATTCAGGTACCACTTGTCACCATTTCATGCTCATGGATTGGAAGAATCAACCTCATTAAAATGGCCATACTGCTATTCAATGCTATTCCTATTAAACGACCAATGTTATTTTTCACAGAATTAGAAAAAAAAAAAAAAAAAAAATGGGCAAGATGATCAACTAGATGCAGCCAGAAGGAACATCAGCCACCAAAGGAACAGGACATGGGAAACACTGACACACTTCTAGCAGATCTTCAGAAGGTAGGCATTGAGATTGGATGGAAGGAAGACACAGATGCTGGGCTGTTGAGGGAGGAAGCTAGTAACCCTGTTCAGGGCTACCACACACAAGGATTTATTCTTGACCCCCAACAACTCATGTAAAAGGGGAGAGTGGAACAACCAGCTCTTGCCATGGGCCTCTGGAATTCCAGCCAAGAGGAGATCCCATGACCGCCATGGACACTTGAGTTGGCAGGCAAGGCTGCTTAGAGAAGTGGTAGGTGCAGAACTCCAACCAGTGCAGAGCTAAGAGAGTTGGTGCAGGAACATCTTTAGTGGTGTATGGCCAGGGACATCCAGTTCTGTGGAGTCAACTTGCTCCCATAGGAGACTTTATCTTTAGGGGAAATAGCAGACCTGAACCCTGCAAGGCAATCTTGCCCATGAGACAGGATCATTCAGATCCTGAGCACCCTTCAGTCTGCTGGCCTCTCCCAGGGCCCCAGCCTGGTGGTTCCAGTTTACAGTGCAGCCTTGGGTGGCTGGCGGGGACAGGGTGGGTACCTCCTGGCAGCCTGCATCATATTTCCTGCACTGGAAGACAGTACCTTACTAGAGCACTCCAGCAGAGCTCTCCCCTCCCCTACTGCAGCCTCCCCCATGCCGCTTTATCTACATGTATTTACCCACTGCCACCCCCAACATTGCTTTACCTCCTTGTGTGTTCATGGGAGGACCTTACTTTGTCCTTTCCTATCAGCAGGCATGTAGACATGCACCCTTCCATGCCACTGGGGTCTGTGTGAGTGTACCCTTCTCCCCCTCCCACTGCTGCATCACCATTGCTGTCCAAGCATTGGTGGTCACAGAGCTCACCAGCTCTGCCCCTGCCAGCATTCTGCCCCTGCACCAACACTGCCACCGGCATGAAACTAGGTATGAAAAACAATGAACCTGCCCCAATCCTGACCAGCCACTGCCACCCACATGAATGCACACAGAGGAAACATAAAGTCCTCCACTCACCAGTGCTCCACCCACATGCTAACCCAAACACTGGCTCAAATGTGTGCCTAGTCACTGATGGAGGCCCCTGTCCACTCCTGCCACCACCACTGCTGCAAATGCTGGCATGGAAACTGGCACTTAGGCACCTGCTAGCATCCTGCTGCAGCCAACAAGCATGCACCCTGCCATGCTGCCACCACTGCTGGCATGTGCCAACTAGGATTGATCCCACTACCACCACCCTATGAAGATCTTTGGCTGGCACCACCCATTGGAGTGTTTTGACCAGCAGCTCAGGAGTACCTCAGCTCCTCCAGTGCAGCAAGTACCTAACCTTGAGGAGCCAAAGAAAAAAGCTGGGGCCAATATCAGTCCCCAAGCATTAGAGCACACAGTCCAGAAGTGCTGAGCTGAGCCTTGGCCCCCTAAAATCTCCCAGAAGCAAATTCAGTCAGTTGAACCCATCTTTTATCACAATCAAATCCCCAAGGTCATCAAATAGGATAAAGGGGAAATAAATTCATCCCCAAAATAGCAACCTCAAAGATTAAAGGAACATAAGCCCACAAAGGTAAGAAAGAATAAGCACAAGAACTCTGACAACTCAAAAAGCCAGAGTGCCTTCTTGCCTCCAAATGACCATACTAACTCTCCAGCAAGTGTTCTTAATCAGGCTGAGATGCCTGAAATGATAGAAATAAAATTCAGAATATGGATAGAAAGGAAGATCATTGAGGTTCAGAAGAATATTGAAGCCCAATCAAAGGAGGCTAAGAATCACAGTGAAACAACAAAGGAGCTGGCAGATGAGATAGCCAGTGTAGAAAAGAATGTAACTGACCTGGTAGAGCTAAAAAAGACATTACAAGAATTTCATAATGCAATCACAAGTATTAACAGCAGAATAGATCAAGCAGAGGAAAGAATCTCAGAGCTCGAAGACTGGCTGTCTGAAATGAGACAATCAGACAAGAGTAAAGAAAAAAGAATGAAAAGGAACAAACAAAACCTCCAAGAAATACGAGATTATGTAAAAAGACCATATAATCTATGACTCGTTGGCATCCCTGAAAGAGATAGGGAAAATGGAACCAACTTGGAAAACATATTTCAGGATATTATTCAGGAGAACTTCCCCAATCTAGCTAGAGAGGCCAACATTCAAATTCAGGAAATACAGAGAACCCCAGCAAGATACTTCAAAAGAAGATCATCCCCAAGACATATAATCATCAGATTCTCCAAGGTCAAAGTGAAAGAAAAAAATGTTAAAAGCAGCAAAAGAGGAAAGACAGATCACCTACAAAGGGAAGTCCATCAGACTAATAGTGGACCTGTCAGCAGCAACCCTACAAGTCAGAAGAGAATGGAAGCCTATATACAACATTCTTAAAGAAAAGATATTCCAACCAAGAATTTCATATCCAGCCAAACTAAGTTTCATAAGTAAAAGAGAAATAAGATCCCTTTCAGATAAGAAATGCTGAAGGAAATCATTGCTACCGGACCTGCCTTACAAGAACATCTGAAAGAAGGACTAAATGTGGAATGGAAAGATTGTTACCAGCCACTATGAAAACACACTTAAGTACACAGACCAGTGACACTGTAAAGCTGCCACACAAACAAGTTGGCATAATAATGACACGATGATGACACGATGATAGGATCAAATCCACAAAAATCAACACTAACCTTGCATGTAAACAAGCTAAATGCCCAAATTAAGAGGCACAGAGTGGCAAGCTGGATAGAGAAGCAAGACCAAATTGCATGCTGTCTTCAAGAGTTCCATCTCACATGCAGTGACACTTACAGGCTCAAAACAAAGGAATGAAGAAAAATCTATCAAGTAAATAGAAAATGGAAAAAACCATAGGTTACAATACTAATTTCAGATGAAACAGACATTTAACCAATGGAGATTTGAAAACAAAAAGACATAGAAGAAAATTGCATAATGGTAAAGGGTACAATTCAACAAGAATAACTGACTATCCTGAATATATATGCAACCAACACGGGAGCTTGCAGATTCATAAGGAAAGTTCTCAGAGACTGTCAAAGAAACTTAGACACCCACACAATAATAGTGGGAAACTTCAGCACACTACTCACCCACTGACAATAACAGACAGATCATCAAGGCAGAAAATTAGCAAAGACATACAGGACCTGAGCTCAACACTGGACCAGATTAACCAGATAGACATCTACAGAAATCTCCACCCAAAACCAACACAATATGCATTCTGTCACTCTTCCCACATGACATATGCTCTAAAATCGACCACATGATTGGACATAAAACAATCCTCAGCAAATGCAAAAGAATAGAAATTACAACAACCACTGTGTTGGACCACAGAGCAAAAAAATAGAAATCAAGACTAAGAAAATTGTTCAAAACCATACAACTGCATGGCAATTAAACAACCTGCTCCTGAATGACTTTTGGATAAATAATGAAGTTAAGGCAGAAATCAAGAAGTTCCTTGAAACTAATGAGAACAAAGATACAGCATACCAGAATCTCAGGGACATAGCTAAAGGCAGTGTTAAGAGGGAAATTCTTACCACTAAATGTACACACTAAAACGTTAGAAAGACATCAAATTAACAACCCATCACAACTAAAAGAACTAGACAAGCAAGAATGAACCAACTCCAAAGCTAGTAGAAGACAAGAAATAACCAAGATGAGAGCTGAACTGAAGGAAACTGAGACACACACACAAAAGTCATTCAAAAAATCAAGGAAGCCAAGAGCTGTTTATTGTTTTTTTTTTTTTTTTTTTTTTTGGAAAAAAATAAAAAAAAGATAGACTACTAGCTAATCTAATGAAGAGGTAAAAAGAGAAGATCCAAATAAACACAATTAGAAAAAACAAAGATGTTACCACTGAGGCCACAGAAATGCAAATAACCATCAGAGACTCCCATAAACATCTCTGTTCACATAAACTAGAAAATCTAGAAGAAATAGATAAATTCCTGGACACACACACGCTCCTAAGACTGAACTAGGAAGAAACTGAATCCCTGAACAGACCAATAATGAGCTCTAAAATTGAATTCGTAATAAATAGCCTACCAAACAAAAAAAGCCCAGGATCAAATAGATTCTCAGCTGAATTCTACCAGATACACAAAGAGCTGGTACCATTTCTACTGAATCTAGTCCAAAAAATTTAGGAGAAGGGATGCTTCCCCAACTCATTCTATGAGGCCAGCATCAACCTGACAGCAAAATTTGGCAGAGATACAACAACAACAATAAAAACTTTCAGGCCAATATCCGTGATGAACTTTGATGCAAATATCCTAATACTAGCAAACCAAATCTGGCAGCTTATCAAAAAGCTAATCTACCATGATCAAGTAGGCTTTATCCCTGGCATGCAAACTTGGTTCAACATATGCAAATGAGTAAATGTGATTCATCATATAAAGAGGACTAAGGACAAAAAGCACATGATTATTACAATAGATGCAGCAAAGACTTTCGATAAAATTCAACATCTTTTCATGTTAAAAACTCTCAATGAACTAAGAATTGAAGGAACATAACTCAATGTAAAAGGAGCCATCTATGACAAACCCACAGCCGATATCATACTGAATGCGCAAAAGCTGAAAACATTTCCCTTGAAAACTGGCACCAGACAAGGATGCTGTCTCTCATCTCTTCTATTCAACATAGTATTGGAAATCCTGCCAGAGCAATTAAGTAAGAGAAAAAAATAAAGGGCATCCAAATAGGAAGAGAGGAAGTCAAACTATCCTGGTTGGCAGATGACATGATTCTATATCTAGAAAACCCCACAGTCTTGGCTCAAAAGCTCCTTAAGCTGATAAACAAATTCAGCAAAGTTCCAGAATACAAAACCAATACATAAAAATCACTACCATTCCTATACACATACAGCAGCCAAGCTGAGAGACAAATCAGAAAGGCAATCCCATTCACAATTGCCATAAAATGAATAAAATACCTAGGAATATGGCTAACCAGAGAGGTGAAAGACCTCTAAAATGAGAATTAGAAAACACTTCTCAAAAATGTCAAAGATGACACAAATGAAAAAACTTTCCATGCTCATGGATGGGAAGAATCAGTATTGTTAAAATGGCCATACTGCCTGAATCAATTTACAGATTCAATGCTATTCCTGTCAAACTACCAAAGGCATTCTCCACAGAACTAGAAAAAACTGTTTTAAAATTCATATGGAACCAAAAAAGAGCCCAAATAGCCAAGTCTATACTAAGGAAAAGGAACAAAGCTGGAGGCATCCTGCTGCCTGACTTCAAACTATACTACATGGCTACAGTAACCCAAACAGCATGATATTGGTACAAAAACAGAGACATAGACCAATGGAACAGAATAGAGAGTCCAGAAACAAAGCCACACAGATACAACCATCTGATCCTTGACAAAGCAGACAAAAACAAGCAATGGGAATAGTACTATCTATTAAATAACTGGTGCTGAGACAACCAGCTAGCCACATGCAGAAGATTGAAACTGTACTCCTTCTTTACACCATATACAAAAACCAACTCAAGATGGATTAAAACCCCAAACTATAAAAACCCTTGAGACGACCTAAGCAATACCATTCTGAACATAGTAATTGGCAAAGATTTCATGACAAAGACATCAAAAGCAATCGCAACAAAAGCAAAAATTGACATATGGGATCTAATTAAAATAAATAGCTTCTGCACAACAAAAGAAACTATCAGCAGAGTAAACAATCAACCTATAGAATGGGAGAAAATATTTGCCAACTGTGCATTTAACAAAGGTCTACTATCCAGAATCTATAAGAAACTTAAACAAATATACAGGCAAACAACAATTGAATTAAAAAGTGGGCAATGGACATGAACAGTTTCCAAAAGAAGACATACATGTGGTCCACAGACATATGAAAAAAAACCTCAATATCACTGATTGTTAGAGAAATGCAAATCAAAACCACAATGAGATACCATCTCACGCAAGTCAGAATGGCTGTTATTAAAAAGCAAAAAAAATAACAGATGCTGATGAGGTTGCAGAGAAAAGAGGATGCTTATACACTGTTGGTGAGAGTGTAAATTAGCTCAACAACTGTAGAAAGCAGTGTAGTGCTTCCTCAAAGAGCTAAAAATAGAACTACCATTTGACCCAGCAATATCATTACTGGGTACATACCCACAGGAATAGAAATCATTCTATCATAAAGACACATGCATGTGTATGTTCACTTCAGCACTATTCACAATAGGAAAGACATGGAATCAACCTAAATACCCATCAATAGTAGACTGGATAAAGAAAATGTGGTACATATACACCATGGAGCCATGAAAAAAATAAGATCATGTTTTCTGCAGGAACATGGATGAAACTGGAAGCCATCATTCTGAGAAAATTAATGCAGGAAGAGATAACCAAATATTGCATGTTCTCATTTACAAGTAAAAACAAAACATTGATAACACATGGACACAAAGAGGGGAATAACAGATACTGAGGCCTACTTGACAGTGGAGGGTGGAAGGAGGGAGAAGATCGGAAAAAATGACTATTGGGTACTAGGCTTACTACCTGGTTGACAAAATAATCTGTACAGCAAACCCTCATGACATGAGTGTACCTATATAACAAACCTGTACATGTTTCCCTGAACCTAAAATAAGTTTTTTGTAAAGAAAAAACTATTCTAAATTTCATATGGAATCAAGAGCCCAGATAGCCACTACAATTCTAATCAAAAAGAACAAAGTAGGAGGTATCAAATTACCTGACCTCAAACTATACTGTAAGGCTACAATAACCAAAACAACATGGTACTAGTACCAAAACAGACACATAAATCAAGGGTACAGAATAGAGAACCCAAAAATAAGGTTACACACCTTCTGATCTTCAACAAAGTTGATAAAAATAAACAGTGGAGAAAGGACTCCCTATTCAATAAATGGTGCTAGGATAACTGACTAGCCATATGCAGAAGAATGAAGCTGGACCTCTTCCTTACACCATATGCAAAAATTACTCAAGATGAATTAGAGATTTAAATGTAAGACCTCAAACTATAAAAGTCCAAAAACAAAGCCTACAAAATACCCTGCTCAAGATCAGTCTAAGCAAAAAATTGATGGCTACATTGTATTAACACTTTTTAATCTAATTGCCCTGAAATTTAGTGATCAAATATGAAAATCATAATATGAATATCTGATTTATAACATGCAATGATTTAAGCAGAAAGTAATCAAAATAATAAAATCATCAACATTTTAAAAGTTGCTATTTCAAGATAAGTTTCGATTTTCTATAAAATGATAACCTTAGCCAATGAACTTTGCATATATCTGAAATTGATCAGTGCTACCTGACAAAATATAACTATTAAATAACTTTTATCTCAGATCAGATCTATCCAGCATTGAAGCTAATGTTTTTAGATGTTTTTATATTCTCATCATAATGATTAGAAAATCAAACAAGTTGAAACGTCTTTCATTTAATTTCTGTATGGTTGAAAGTAATATGCACTCACTTGAGGAGGCCTCATCACAACATATTTGACAAAATATTATGCTACCCATGTCTGCCTGAAATATATGCTGAACCTAATTGAGTCACTTCATCTCTTAGGGTTTCAATTTTTTCACCTCTAATGTACATGTTTAGATTAATGTCTGCCGGAGGCTCAAGTACAGGTCTGTTACTGACTCGCTTTAAGAGAATCAACTAAAAATGTTGATTAACAATTCAAACTCAAGACCTACTTCATGATGTGGTGAATTAGAATCTCAAAGGCTGTGGTTTAGGGAGTTTTCTGGTTGATACTCTTATGCAGTCAAGTTTATAAATCACTGAACTAAATGAACTTAAAGGCCTTTCTCACAGATATAATATTCAGTGACTATGAATCTCTGTCTTAGAGAATATTATGTCCAAATTAATTTTCATGTTATTTGCAAGATAAGAAATTTGGTCTATCCCCACATATACGTATGATGTGGTATGATGAAACTCAGTTATGTTAGAAAAGATTGAATTCACATAACCAATGAGTTCAGGGTTCAAAGAAAGGACAGAAACCTGGGAGCAGTTTTAATTATTGTTTATCTCATTTTCTTTCTTTCCCCGCAGCCTCCTCTCTCCCTCCCTTAGCTTATTAACTTAGCATTAGCACAGTATTAACTAATCATAGCTACACAATAAATATTTGCTGATTAGATAAAATTAACCTTCTGGTAAATTCAATAGAGTGCAATGCATAGCTTTACCTAGACAAAACACAAATCTCTTGTTGGGGAAAATTCAAAAAGAACAAAACAGCGGTAGAATTAATCATTCTAATATTTTCACAGCTTTGTGTGGTTATCCATAGCCTTTTAATTAGCTATGGGCCATTTACCTTTACCAAAGTAAAAGACAATGAAAAGACTAGAAGGAAAGACAATGTAGTTCTGTCACCTTGATCTGTCACCCCCAGATCTGTCACCTTGTTGTCATAGGCCTTACACAAGCTATTTCCTTCTCTGAGACTAGTTTTCTTCATTTATAAATGCAGAGAATAGGCCAGGCACCATGGCTCATGCCTGTAATCCCAACACTTTGGAAGGCCAAGGAAGGTGGATCATTTGAGGCCATGAGTTTGAGACCAGCCTGGCCAACATGGCAAAACCCTCTCTCCACTAAAAATATGAAAATTAACCATGCACCTGTGATTCCAGCTGTTCCATAAGCTGAGGTATAAGAATCACTTGAACCCAGGAGGCAGAAGCTGCAGTGAGGTGAGATTGTGCCACTGCACTCCACCTTGGGTGATAGAGCAAGTCTCTGTCTCCAAAATGATTGATTGATTGATAGATAGATAGATAGATAGATAGATAGATAGATAGATAGATAGATAGACAAAACACAGAAGATAATAGTAGTTCCTCACAGAATTGCTATGGTCATTAAATCAGGTACACATTTAAAATGTTTAGAATAATGCCTGGCACATATAAAGTACTTGATGCTGGTTGTCGTACATTCTTCACTAGTTTTAATGAGAATTCAATAGATTCTATTTTAAAAATCCCTTTAAACTACAGAGTAATTTATTAATTCGCTTAGAAAACTACTTTTTTTCAGGTTTTCCAATGTGAAAAGGTATAATGTAATATTTATAATTTCAAATATTCATTTCAATTTGTTCTTTCCGAATGTAAGATGTTGCATGGACATTAGTCATTTCAGGTCATAATATATCAAAACGTTCTTATTTAGGAGAATCCTAAAATTAAAAATATAAAAGGCAACATAACTGCCTGTAGTCAAAATGGCCGTTGGTTATTTAGTGACTTCATTTTCTCACCTCCAAAAGTGGATGTTTAGATTTGCCTGTTACTGACTTGCTCTAAAAATATTAACTGGAAATTTTGACTAAAATTCAGACTCACAGATGCTCTCTAGACATGCTGAATCAGACTTTTAAAGCTTGGGGTTTAGGAAGCTCTCTTACTGATTTTGTTGTGCAGTTATGTTTGAAAATTATTGGAGTGAGTGATGGCAACCAGAGAAGATGCTCCTATCGTTGGGATCATGACTGCACCTTGTCTCTGTTGACTCTGGCCATACATACCAGTTATATCCCACTGTTAAAGATTCTGGATCCATACTTCTTAAGTTACAATTCGGACTTTGCTGCTTACTTGAGCAAGGTACCTAAAGTGTCTGAGATTCTACTTCAGACACTTCTGCCTCTTTTATTACTGATATGACAACATCAACATTGGTACTTTGAATTCTGTCAATACTTGAAGGGTCAAGGTGGTGTTATTTTTCTAGACAGAGATGGCAGGGAAGACACTCACCTTAATTCATTTATGTGCTTTTTTCACATGAGCTATAAAGTAGCACTGCTTTTCCCCAGAGTTCTATAAATTATCTCAAGAAGTCAGCTCCTTTAGTCTCTTTATCTAATTGTTCCCTTCCATAGAATCTCAACATCTGTCTACTAGGCTGTGAAAAGGAACAAAGTACTGATACAGGTTATGGCATGGAAACCTCAAAAACATTATGTTCAAGGAAAGAAGTGAGATATAAAAGATCACATGTTGCCTGATTCCATATATATGAAATGTCCAGAAAAGAAAATTTATTGATTGCCTACGACAGGGATTACAAAGGAGAGTAACTGTAAATAGGTACAAGATTTCTTTCAGAAGTGATAAAAGTGTTCTAAAATTAGATTGTTGCATAACTCTGTATATATACCAAAATCACTGAATTGCACACTTAAAATGGGTAAATGATATAGTATGTAAATTATACCTTAATAAAGTTGTTAAAAAAAACAAACAAACAAAAAAAGAAAAGAAAAAACAAAACATAATCCGAGAAGCTCATTTTGTCAAAAATCCATGGAAAAATACCCCAACAGTTGCAATGGTAAGTGACCTTCAGTTACCTCTATGGAGAGTTCAGAAATAGGGGAAGGGAAGCCTTTGTAACAGAGCAAGCAAATGTTTCCTCAAGCAAGAAACACTTCAGAGTTACCCACATAAGTTGCCCAGAAATAATTTTGAGTAGATATTGATAAAGTTGTATGTCGTGAGTAACAATATGGATATAAGAGCAGAAAATTTCAATTACTGTTTCTAGCTTTGAGAAATTCATTGATTTTCAACCTCTCTTCTCCGCTAATATACACATTTAAAACTACAAAATTCCCTGTAAGAAATGCTTAACAGTATCCCATACATGCCCAAGTTTTGGTATGTTGTACCTTCATTATCACTTAATTAAAATTATTTTTTCACTGTCATGTTATTTTATAACATCTCATTAGCCAAAGCAAGGCACATGGCCATCTCTGAGTTCAACAGAGTGGGTAAGTAGACTCCTCTCATAGAGGTTAAAAGGTCATCAGTGAATATTTCCTGAATGACAGTCTAATTGGCTATATTTCCAAATGGCAAAAATAGAAGGAATTCCAGACAGAAAGAAGGGAGTGTACAAAACTACAAAACTATGTTGTTTGGAAAAATTATAATAGCTCAAAATGACTGAAAGTGACTGGGAGAAGAGTGGTGGAGGTAAGCAAGGACATTTGCCCTTTCAAGTACTTTTAGTATATTGGTAGCAATTGCTTTTCATCCATTTTCTCAAAGAATTAGAAATAGGATTACATCATTGAAATGTCTGAGTACACATGGACACAAAGAAGGAAAAAAGGTTTTGAAATCCTGGCCTCAAGTGATCTGCTTGCCTCGCCCTCACAAAGAGCTGGATTACAGTCATGACCCACCACACCCGGCCTAATTCGAAATAGTTTTTATTTAACATGCACATGTTTTCATTTAACACGATATATTTTAAGGCTGTGACACTGTTAACTTATTCACCACCTTTGTGCAAAACACAAAAACATACTTTTTCCTCCAGGAAGACACAGTCTGAATTTCAGTACCAATTTCACTGCTCATTTGGCTTCAGCAAACAACCTAAACAACAGTATGCTTTTATCCTTTGGGAAAAAGTAATTATTTTCTTCATCAATTGTTTATATTTAATGCCAATCTCAACTAGGCTACTTTGCTTAATAATAAAAAAACAAAGAGATGTTAATGCTTAACTAAAACTGTTTTCTCTATTATGAAGTGATGAGTTATGTTTTAAATTCCTTTTTTCTAAAAGTAAAAATTCATTAAATCAATATGAAATGAATATTTGATGGAAGTTAGAACAGCACAGAATGTGCACATATATCAAGGAAGAAACTCTTAAAATACACTTAATAGGAGGATTTACATAAGCCTAAATTTGATGAGTTAATGAAAATTATAATGGACCTGGGCACGAGTATGGTCAATCCCCACTTTGTTGCTAGAGAGTTCCAAGAACCTCATTCCAATAACTTTACCTTCTGTATTTAATTTTCCTAATCTATAAAATGAGAATTTCTACCTAGCTGATTTCTTATATTCCCTCTAGTTCTCAGATTATTTGATTTTTATTAAGGGAACATAAAAGTGTCTATTTTCAAATTATATATTTGAATCCTAGAGAATTAGCATTTTGAGTTTAAAATCAACCAAGTATGAATAACAACTAGCAAACTAAATTTTAAAGATGTGTGGGTGTTTCATTACTTAGTGTGGAAAAATCTTACATATATTGCAAATCAAAGACAAAATGACATTTGCATGGATCAGGGAGTCAAAACGATGATTTTTATTTTCTGAATGATACAGTATTATGAGAAGAAAGGATACGTGATCCTTCTTGGAAAAAAAAAAGAATGTTTTTCTCATTACTTGGTTATTTTAGGTAAAACTCCTGTTTTCAATTGACTAGAAATGTAATTATTATTGCAGGAAATGGCACTTGTTAGAGATGTATAAAAGAAACTGAATTTTAATATACATTTTCTTTAAAGCAAACGTTCCCAAATACTAACTTAAAGTAAACTTGTTTTTTTTTTTTAAATGAAAAGTTTGTAGTTTTGTCGTATTATGTTCAGAGAATGAATACAAACTCATGTAACTTTCTAATGGAAGATTAACTTTAATGATTTGTCAGCATTTAAATGATACAATTATATTCACATAGATGGTCATATGCCACTTTTCTCTTTCAGCTTATGACTACAATTTGGCTCTTTTGTTCTGTTTACAAGTAATTCTACACAATAGGATAATATAATCCAAGCCCAAATTTGTGTATAAAGATAGGAAAAAAGTCCTATCACTTTTATTTTGCATTCTTTACATTGTAGGCAGGAGAAAAGAGGCAAAATATGAGTACCTACATTTTTGTGTGTTTGCTGTCAATAAACAGTTATCCTTGGACATTCTCCATTCTTTGTCTGATTTAAATATCTCAGTGAACTTAAAACTCCAAAACACCATCAGACAAAATACCAAGAAAATACCCTCACAGAAGGAAGAGGTGATCTTCCTAGATTTGTCCTCCTTTTCCTAATAATTTTAAAGTATCATTCATTCATTCACTCATTTATACACAAAACTTATTGAAAACTGGCAAAAATTGATACATGCTCACTCATTTCCTCCTCCTCTTGGATACATAGCTAAGTATCTCCCAGATCCTCTTGTGTTTAGATGTGACCATATGACTTGAGTTCTGGTGATTGGCATATGGGCAGAAGTGATGTAGTCCACGCCCAGGCTTAGAAAATTAAAACCTTCCATATATGATCCCATTTTTCTTTCTCAACCCAAGGACCAACTAGAGAGAAATCTGCAGACATAGAAGAAACAGGAGTCTCAAATTTCAAGGCAAATGACGACATGGAAGGTCATACAGATAAGAATGCTAACTATAATCTAAGACCTGAATGAGAAATAAACTTTTTTTTTTTTTTTTTTTTTTTACTTTATGTTCTAGGGTACATGTGCACCACGTGCAGGTTTGTTACGTATGTATACATGTGCCATGTTGGTGTGCCGCACCCATTAACTCGTCATTTACATTAGGTATATCTCTTAATGCTATCCCTACCCCCTCCCCCAACTCCACAACAGGCCCCGGTGTGTGATGTTCCCCTTCCTGTGTCCAAGTGATCTCATTGTTCAATTCCCACCTATGAGTGAGAACATGCGGCGTTTGGCTTTCTGTTCTTGTGATAGTTTGCTGAGAATGATGGTTTCCTGCTGAAGTAAACTTTTAATGTGTTAAGAAAGAGATGTCAGGGTTTAGCTGGTGGAGCAACTACCTATTGCCTTTCCTAATACAAGAAACTTTTTTCTCCAACTGTGGAGAAATTTTGAGGTCTAGGGAAAGAGAAACATGAGAATTATTATTTATTCATTCAAAACACAATTTAATATGTATAATTTGAGAGATGTTGAAGGACTGAAAATTTTTCCACAGTCCTCCGGTGACCTTAGACCTCAACTGTCCTCACTCTCCCCTCTTGCTAAACTCATTACCCAACTAATGATATTAAACCAAAAGAAGAATTTCTCTCTCCTTAAAGAACCATTTTTGACCATATGTTCTGGAAGTTACTGGAATGTTGACTGACACTTTTTGTTAACAATCCATAAAAACTATGTTTTTCTACTCCCAAAGAGTACACTTCTTGGAGTATTTCTGATGTTCCAGCATTCTGAATAAGAGCTTATGCTTAAGGGTGTTCTGAATGACTTCCTTCTACACAGTGTTGTAATCACTGTGCTATGGTAGAGGTAAAATAAATAAGAGATAGTCACTGTCCACAAGATGCTTATAATCTACTGGGTACACAGACTGTTCAGTGTAATTACTCCTACAATCCAGTTATGCATAAATTGTCATAGAATCATAAATATGTGGGCAGTTAGTTCCCTAGAGCTCCCAATTAAAGGTATAGGAGACAATTAGTTCTGGTGAGGGAAAGGTCTTTTGCAAAGAAGAAACTGCATGTACAATAGCAAGCAGTCACCAGAAATGGAAGTGTCTCTGAGACAACTCAAAATTAGTGAATGGAAAACAAACTTATTTCTCCAGTCTCAATATGACTCAGTAAACATCACCTAGAACTGTACAAGCCAGGAATCAAGGAGTCATCTTTAGCCCTATTTTATCCTTCACTGACCTCTACAACAAGTCATGCCCTCCAAATACATCTCAAAAGTATCTACCTGTCTACATATCCCCTGCCACCATCATAGTCCAAGCTACTACCATCTCTCACTGAAGTAATTTTAAGAAACTTACTGCTGATCTAACTTAACATCTTTCTCCCCATCCTCCCTACTTCCCAAATAGTTATCCATACAGGACAGAGAAGGATTTTTTTTTAATGCCAATCATATGGTATGGCTGTGTTCCCACCCAAATCTCATCTTGAATTGTAGCTCCCATAATTTGCATGTGTTGTGGGAGGGACCCAGTGGGAGGTAATTGAATCATGGGGGCGGTTTCTATCATACTGTTCTTGTGGTAGTGAATAAGTCTCACAAGATCTGATGGTTTTATAAGGGGAAACCCCTTTTGCTTGGTTTGCACTCTCTCTCTTTGCCTGCTGCCATCCATGTAAGATGTGACTCACTCTTCCTTGCCTTCTGCCATGACTGTGAGGCCTCCCCAGCCATGTGGAACTGTGAGTCCATTAAACCTATTGTTCTTTATAAATCACCCCGTCTCAGGTATGTCATTATCAGCAGCATGAAAATCGACTAATACAGTCAATATAGGCATGAAATGTCCCTCCTTGGAACTTTCTAATAGTTTTATATTGTTTTTAGCTTAAAGAATAAAGTTCTTAAAATGAGTTACAAGGCTCTACAGGATATGATTTTTTCTAACTGCCAAGCATCCATTCATACATGATCCACAACGCACCCCACTCCTGCTTCCTTTGTTTTCTAAGTTATAACAATATTGGATTAGCTTCATGTCTTTGAAAAGGCCAGGCTATCTCCTACCCCTTTACACATGCTGTTCCCTCACTTTGAGCAGTCTCTCTCAGCCCCACCATCACCACCACACTCCTTATTTAACTAATTTCTACATATCTTGCACCGAAGTAAAGGGTGGGTGCCAGGGGAGTAATCTTCCCCAGGTATAGGCAATAAGGGATGCTTTGATTATAAAGAATTTAAAAATAGCAAGAAAATAGTTTAAAAGTTGTTCTTTTTTTTTTAATTAAAACTGTGTTCTGACAGTTACATACAACTTTATAATAAACTTCTTCTCCTAACCAGGAAGACCACTTCCACTAACTCATACTATATGTTTTTAAGAAATGCAGTAATATAGACAAAGAAATCAATCAATTGTTAAAAAATTAGAGAGAGCAAAAATAGACAAGTACAAGAATGACAAAGAACATATACAATCATCACATATAAAGAAGAGATAAAATTATGAGTGAATACTTCATGTAAGTATAACAAATTTCAAATTCAAATCAATCATTTCCTTTAAAAAATACACACACACACACACACACACACACACACACATATATATATATCTTTACTCTTGCTATACATGTATTAGCCTCATTAACATTTATTCATTATCTTTCCATAAATGCAAATTTAAGCTGACTGAAGGCTGGTACTTCATGTGTCTTGCCTACTGCAGATTTTCTTGTTATTAGACCTGTGCCTAGCACAAAGTAGGCATATAATGAAGTTCTTACTAAATCTATGAAAATATATCCCTTGTTTATGTTTTTGAGTGCAATTCTAAAAATCTGTGTTCTTTCCCACGAAGTTACAGATCCTAGAAAAAAACCTCATGAGTAATTTAAAAGCCTTGATTTTGCAAAAACAACATCCAAAATGAGGCACTGAAGAAAATTAAGAATAGATTTCCTTAATTCCTAAAGAAAGGTTAAAATCATATCTTACTTTAATTTTTCTTCCCATCTGTAATGTAAGTGCACTTTTCCACAAAGACCGAGGAAAGCTGCTACCATCCTAAATTACAGAATTGTGCTTGTTTAGGAGAAGAAACCCTATTAACTGAGAAAATTAGTATTGTAAGGTTCATTTCTTCCCAGATAAAAATAGAACTACTATTAAAATCTCATATAAAGCATATCCCTAATAAGAATTCTACCGACATTGCCTTCAAAAAAAAAATTCAAGGAAGTATCTTGACATGGCCTTCATTATAAATAATTATGAGTCCTCTATTCGGCATCCTAATGAGTTGTTTGTAATATCTTCTTTCAAAGAATTGCAACACTTAACTTTCTGAAAAAAGATATTATTTAAAACAGTTTTTGTCCCCTATTACAATGTGTAAAATTTGCTTTCTTTCAGAATATCTAAAAATAAAATAAACCAGGTAACTTAATAGAGAGTATTCATTTTGTGTTTATGCAAACTGAAATTAGTCATATTTTTTCCTAAATGAAAGATAAGATGGATGTTATAATATTTTAATGCTCTGTTCATCAATTGCAATCTCTCTATTTTACCTCTTTCAAGCCCAGCAGGTTCTAGTGCCTGGGGAAGGTGAGCAAGGCCCTGGGCGCTGATGGGTACTGGAAGAAGAAAGATGGTCTGAACAAGAGGCAAGATAAGAGCAGTAGAGAATTGAACTGAGAATCAAAACCAACATTTGACTGTAAGGAGAGCCTGGCCTGAAGAGGGCTGCACCAAGCAGGAAACTAATAAATTGCTTATCAGTGAACCACTAACCCATGAAGGCTGCAACCCCTATGCCTCTGAAGTATCAGTGAAGCTTAAAGCCTTCCAGTTACTCGAAACTGAAAAGTCGCACTGTATGCAGACAGACAAAACAAGCTGATGCTTAAGTAAACCAAATTGTTGGAGGAGGAAAGTATTATCTTAGATCCCCCTCTTCCCCACTATACACACTCCTCTCAAAAATAATTTTTGGAAATGAAAGTTCAATTCACAAAATTTTTTGGAAAAACAAAACTTATAACAATTTCCATTCAACATTGTACTATCAGATATAACCAGTGAACTAAGGTAAGAAAAGTAATTGCAAAATGTAAAGAATAGAAAGAAAGAAAAAATAACCTAACATGCAGATAACATGGTTGTGTTTTTAGAAATTCCACAAGAGTCTACAGAACTTTTTTTTAATGTGTAGGTAAATTTAGCAAGATGCTGGACACAAAATCATTTAAAAAGTCATTGTGTTTCTATGTGCCATCATCACATCTATGTGCCATTACCAAATTTTGCAAAATAATTTTTAATCATACTACTTACATCAGCATCAAAAATCAAAATACGCTCATAGACTGTATAACATTGAGATTGAATCCTCATGTGAGCTATGGACTTTGAGTGATAATGATGTGTCCATGTAGCTTCATTGATTGTAACAACTGTACTACTCTGGTGAGATATATTTATAGTGGGGGAGACTGTGGAAGTATGGGGGCAAGGATTATATGATAATTCAATGTACTTTCTGTTCAACTTTATTGTGAACTGAAAACTGCTCTAAAAATAAATTATATTTTAAAAATTCAAATATGTAGAATAGTGTCCGTCCAATTGAATGTCCATAAAAAGGTAATACTTAATCTTTCCCTACTTGTCAGATATACAGAAACTAATTTTAAGTGAAGTGTACTTGTGAAAGGACAAAAAATAACTTTTCTAGAATAAAAGTAAAAGAGAATTTTTTAAAATAGGGCTGGAAAAGACTTTTTAAACGGGGGGAGCATAAGCAATGAAAAAAATGTGTCACATCAATGACAAAAGGCTTGTATCTAAAATACATAAAAAGCTTTCACAAAATCAATAAAAAGTAAGACAATTCAGAAATACAACATACAATAGGTAATAAACAGAACATTAGTCATCAGGGCAAGGCAAACTAAATGAGATACCACTGCACAAATGCTTGTCTGAGTAAAATTGGAAAGACTGATAATACCATGTATTGGCAAAGTTATACAGCAAGAGGAGCTCTTACACTCTGCTGCTAAGAGTGTATTTTGGTACAAACATATTGGAAAACTATTTGGCCGTATGTGCTATAGTTTAACATAGGCATATCCTCTGATGCTGATATTTCACTACTGAATATATACCCAAAAGAAATTCATATATATATGCATCAAGAGACATGACATGTATAACATATGTATGTTCATTAAAATATTATTTTTAAGAGCCCCAAACTGGAAACAACTCAAATATCCAATAATAGTAGAATAAATTTTAATGAATTTGTTTAATGGAATCTTAGAGAGCAATAAAAGTAAACTAACCGAAAAATTGTATAACAAAATTTTAAAAGAAGTTAAAAAACAATAAAGTATGTTTTATATGAGTACACCTAAAATATTATCTAGTTACATACAGATATTTTATACTGTATACAATATTTTCTGTGCTTGTACAAGATTATTGTCTATGTTTAACAATTACGATTGCATCCATTTCAAAGACAGACAGGAATAATTCATCATTTGAGAAGCTAGAATAATGATTACATTTTAAGATAAAGAGGGAGTTATTGAGTGAGAAAGAGCAATAGATGGGCTTCTGGGATTTGGATAATGTTCTAGATCTTGAATTGGGTAATAGGAAATGGGTGCACTCTTGTGTGATTATTCAGCAAGCTACACATATTTATTTGTGTGACATTCTGTACTGTGTTATGTTTAATGAGTGAAATTATGCTTCAATATTTTAAAATTTGGGTGATTTCGCAGAGATAACTAGATAAAATACAAACATGTAAGATAATTGAATAATAAATAATAAAATTATATAATGCATGCACAAATACACAATATTTTAAAAAATTGATCATAGACTGTTCATAACATTTTAATATTACTATATTTTAAATATTTATATGTGCATATTTTATATTAATGTAAATGTTTTATGTTTGTGTGTCTATGTTATATATAGATAACATACAAATATATATACATATATATGTATATATATACACATAGACAGCAAGAGACAGAAAGAGAGAGCAAGAAATATAAAAAACCACCAAAATGTGTGGGGTATAACCAAAGCCATGTTCAAGCAAAAATGTATAGACTAAAAAGCACTTGTTATTAAGAAGAAAATCTAAATTTAAGCAACTCAATATTTATTTTGATAAGTTAAGAGTAAAATAAAAGAAAAAGATAAATATGAAAGCTAAAATTAATAAAAATAATGTGATAATTATTTTTAAATTGGAGAAAACCTTATTAAAGATCATATGGAAAATATATGCTAAAGCATATGCAAGGAATTATTAAACAGCAATAATAAGAGAGGAATAGCCTGACCTGTATCAAGAAGTTTATAATGCCTTATCAAATATTAAAATAAATAATCAAAACTATGTGGTACTTGCATTAGATTATGCAAATAAATGAGTGAAACAAAATAGAGATCCCAAAACATATTGTTTACATGCACATAGAGTGTCATAATTCAGGGAGAAACAAGATAGGTTATTTGATTAGTGGTATTCACACAATTGGCTTTTTGCCTTGGCACCCCAAATCACAGGAGTTAAAAAGCAAAAAATAAAAAATAAACAAAATAAAATAAGCCTGGGTGGATTGCTTAGCTATGAAAAGAATAAAAAATATTAAGTTCAAATTTAAGATCATATTTCAAATCTAGTGTTTGAAAAAACTTTCATAACCACAATAGGAAATGAATATCTTATAGCTTGATACCAAAAATATTGAAAAGAAAAATGATAATAAAATATATGATTAGACTGGAATTTCTCAAGATCAACACTATTGACATCAACACTATTGACATCTGGTCCAACTGTGGATCAGATATATCTCTGTAAATGGAGCCCATCTTGAGCATTGTAGGATTATTAGCAACATCCTTGTTCTCTACCAACTAGATGCCAGAAGCACTGCCTCTCCACTCTCTTCAGTAACAGTAATTTAAAATGTTTCTAAATATTGCCAAGTATGCACCATTATCATAAACATATGTCACAGAATATTATCCAATCCCAAAAAAATGCATTAGCTTCTATAATCATTTTCATCTAGCTCAGATGGATTATCATTGTACAAAAGTACTGTGTACTCTAACATGAGATAATATGAAGAAAAACGTACATAATAAAGTTATATTTTTGTATCAGAAAAGAAAAACTGTTTTGTGTATCTGTGGGTTTGTGGTGTTCTTCATTCTTTATGTTTATATGTTTTTAAGTATAAAAATAGTTAATTATTTAAGTAAATATTGAGTTCTTAGGTTTTAAAACATAAAGCATAATATGGGATGTCCAATGGAAGTTTTTTATTTTTTTATTCTTTAGGAAGTTAAAAAAATATATTTTGTTTTGGGTTTTTATTTTTATTTTTTAAAGCTCAGTTTAAAGTAAGAAAGTTAAGCAGGCTCAGAGAAAATACTAGGTAGATTCTGTAATCATTTTTTTTTTTCTTTTTGGTCACTCATATTTGTCAGTAAATATTTTATATCCTGGAGTGTCCACAGTTGTCCTAATTCCATTAAATTGTATTTATTTAGAACAAAGGATATTTAATTACTAAGTGTTTTGAAACTTAAAAACATTTTAATAAATAAATTCACCATTTACAGAAAGTATAACCTTTATCAATTTATGATGCCCATTTTGAACCAAAAACAGTGATTGTCTGTAGTAATTTTAAATATTTGCAGAAATTCTATAAGAAAGACATCAAAACATCTGCCACTATAACTGAAGAAAAGATGCTCTTAAATGCAATTATTATTTAAAATTGCTAACATTTTTACAGTGTCTACTGTATCTCATGACTTTCCAGGACAGCCTCCAAGTTTTAGATGAAAGAATTAAAACTAATGAATGTTAAACTACTCGTCTAAGAATACATACTTAATAAGTAGTGGAATTGTAATATCAACTGAGTTCTATCCAATTCTAATGTATAAGTAATTTTATTAAACTAAATCTTAGGGAAAGAAGCCTACCAGTTAGATCATCTGTTCTGTCCTTGTAGAGATAAAGTCAGATGCAAGAAGAAGGTTTCATAAAGGAGAGGTTCTGACATCCTCAGGAATCACTTGCTGTAATGGATTATTCCATTCTTCCATTCCACTATCCCACAAACCAACAATTTATTTTGGAGAAGTATCTCAGTTTCTAATTACTTCATTAAAAAAATGACCACAGAAGAAGCTCTTTGGAATGTCAGAAGAAATTTTCAAAATCCACCCCTCTATTAAAACAATGAGGAAACTGGCAAAAGAAAAAAAAAAGGTCAAAATCTGATTTTTCAGAACTCTGGAAATTAACCAAAGCCTTGAAATAATTTAAGGAGCATTTACTCCAGAAAAAGGGTTGAATCTCAGTAAGAACTAGAAAGTTGGCAGATTTGATTTCAGAGCCAGTTCTTTTGAAAATCAGATTATTCTACAAGGGTCACCCTTAAGTTCTTGGAACAATGATGTCAGTCAATAATACATTCAACATGTTTCCAATCCACATTCTTTCTTCCAAGTGTGATTCAAAATTCTTGAGAGTCAATGTTCTTATCTGTATATGTGGGTTACCATGTAAAAAGAAGAAAGAGAAAGAAAAGAAAAAAAAACGAAGAAAAAAAAAAAGGAAGGAAACAGGAGAGAGAGAGAAAAGCAAAAAGGAGAAGAAAACAGTTAAAAATATCAAATATGCTCATGTATTAATCCCAGCACCTAACAGTTATCTTTACTGCTCCTCTCCCTCCTCCCATCTTCCACCCTCAAGTAGTAGACCCTAGTGTCTGTTGTTTCCTTCTTAGTTTTCATAAGTTTTTATAATGTAGCTCCCACTTACAAGTTAGAACCTGTGGTATTTGATTTTCTGTTACTGTGTTAGTTTGATAAGGATAATGGCCTCCAGCTCCATCCATGTTCCCGTAAAAGATATGGTCTTGTTCATTTTTATGGTTTCATAATATTCAGTGGTGTATATGTATCATATTTTCTTTATCCAATAGACCATGCCAAAGGTCTACACTCTTTAAAATATTTTATTCCTAAATTTTAGGTTGCATATGAAGATGATTTCTCTAGGCATCCGAGATATCATATTGCTGGAAAAGGAAGTGTAGTTGCTGTTCAGTGTGTATTTTCCCCACTTGGTTTTAGCTACATGAGTACAACTGGGCTGTCTGGTTCACTGCTATATGCTCAGCACTGAAACTGGAAGCTCAGTAAATGATGAATGAATGATTGAATTGTCAAATTGATTAGATTTATTCCATTAGTCAGATATGTTTAGACAAAAAAAAAAAAATGAAATGGAAAATAAGGGAGAAAGATTTTTAACCAGCATAGGAATAAGTGAGCAAAGGTGAAAATTAATGTCAACAACCCAAATGTAAAATATTATTATCTGCCAGCTGGAAAACTGACAGATCCGCATACAGAGGCAGTTCTTTTGAAAATTAGATTGTTCTATAGGAAACACCCTTAAGTTCTTGGAATGATGAAATCAGTCAATAATATACTTAACATGTTTCTTACCCATATTCTTTCTTCCATGTTATGACTCAGAGCTCTTGAGAGTAAGTAAGAATATACAAAGTTATTTTGTAGAGGAAAATTGACTCTGTAGACATGCCTGCTACCCATATCCATGATGAGTGAGTTGGCTCTTTGTTCAAGTTCAGGTTTCAGAATTATAGGAGAATGACAGTTTTTCCCTGTCACATGTGATGGCTAAAGTTGTCAAGGGCACTTGTTAAAGACTGTCTTAAAATATGGATATATGAGAATCCGAGTTTCATAAGATAGTAAGGATTATTCATCTGGATTTGGTAGATTCTATCTCTGTAATAATTTTGACATGAGTTACATGAACAGCCATATTATTCAAGGCCCCACAGGAATGACTTGACTGAGTATTTGCTATGCCCTGTAATTCAATACTCTGTCCTCAACTTTTAAATAGGCAAAAATATATATTTTTACCTGAACAGCAGTTCCCCACTTTGGTACAAACAAAACTGAAGACACTATGAACTGTACAGGCTGCTCCCTTAAATGTAGATCTACATAATATATGTCTCACTAAATTTATATCCAAGAAATAATCTGCCCCTGCAGGGGAATTTTTATGCCTCTTATATCAAGTATGAATATTACTTAGCTCAGTATGATTCTTTTTTTGCCTCAGCTGCCAGAAAACTAAGCCAAATTGTGTGCCCAGCAGTAGAAATGAGGTCATATGAGAAATCTATTGGCACAAACTCCTCATGTTTCTCTAAGGCTTATCTATTCTTTTTTATTCTCTTATTGAATTTAACATAATTTAAAACTATGTATTCCACATCTAAGGAATTCAAAAGTAGGTGAGGTTGAAATAAGGAAATAAACCATATACATTTTAAAGGGCTATATTAGGCATTATGTCTTTCCATAAACATAAATTAGATTGAATGCCATCTATCAATTAAAATTTCCTAATGTAATTCAACTAGACAATCCATATTTTTATATATTCACCTATTCATTATTTCTAAAATATTTAATGAGTACATACATAAGACCTATTTAAGACAGACTATGTCAGATATTGTGGTGGGAAAGTAAAGTATAAAGATACTATGCAATCCTTTAAACTAAAACTCTAATTGGACAAATGGTCATCTAAAACATAAGTAACAACAAGTATACAACTATCAGCAAAAGCTTCAGGTGTTCCAGAAAATGAGACCATTAATTCAATCAGTTCTACAAGGGGTCATTATTACATAGTACCTTTTGAGATGTATTCCTGACAGTTTAATTTATCCTCTAATCAACAGATGAGGATTCTACTGGTGTATGGTTTTATCTTTTCAGTTTGTTTTAGAATTGTTCAAATGATAGAGCCAGTTAGGACTAGGGCACCAGACTTATCAACCTGACTTGCATTAAAAGCTCTTTCGAAAAACAAAAAAATAAGATATAAGATTTTAGTTGTCAGAAAAGAAAAAGAAAAGGAGCACAGCAGACTATACAAACCAAATGCATTGAAAGGGGCTACTCAAGTTGAGGAAAACATAATATAGGACATTGGCTGTCAGTAAGGGAGAATACAGATAGACTTCTATTTGCTTGACCATGTAGTGCTTTAATCAGTGTATAACAAACCATCTCAATACCAGGCAGCATATGATACAATATGCTTATATATGACAATGTTGTTTCATCAGATTCCACCACTAGAAACATAAAGAAGATATTTTTCCCAGTCTTGTTCACCATAGTATCCTTAGTACCCAGAACAGTTTCAGATACATAGTTGATAAACATCATTCATGGAAAGAATAATTATATACTAAATGATTGATACAAAGAGTAAATGACGCAGCAGTCTAGAGGAAAAGAGGATCTTTCCGTGCTGAAGTGTTGACTTAAACCCATTTATACCTGAGGTTGCAATTTTTTGAATTTTTACAATGAGACCTTGCCAATGACCTTGAGCAGTAGGAAATAAATAACTCCCACATGCTTAGCCTTCCAATAGTGGAACGCTAAGCTTAAATGGGGTATAAGTTAGATTCCCATAAGATAGACGAGGATTTGAGCGCAATTATTTCTTTGGGAGATGATCACAAAGGCACTGGTAAGGAGGTAGAGAAATAAGGTGAGGAAAAGAGGGAAGCGAATAAGTGGTATGTTATCTAGTAGGTTCCCATGGCAGGTTACCACTGTGAACAACTGGGGAACTGAGAAAGATGCTAAAATGTAACTCAGAATTATTCTTTTGGAGAGATAAGAAAGATGGAGTATTTATCCTTCAACTTCCATCCATCATTGGCTAAGGGTGCTGGCAATATTCACCACTTCTCAGGACTTCTTCCTGGCCTACCTGGATAGGCTTCGAGTAGAGTCAAAAGTGCTTGAACTAGAATGCGGTAAGCATCTACTGGAATGATAAATGCAAAGGAGATATGAGGAGGCATCAATAGTGTCTACTAAAAATGTTAATAAAATAGAGGTAAAAGTTGCAGTTTCAATTAACTACTTGAGTCTTTTTTGAAAATGAAGATGCAAATACATGGAAAGAAGAGGAAAACAAGACATAATACAAGTTAGACAGACGTAGGATACCAGGGAGAAAACTAAACCTAATGGAGTGGAGGACTGGTGGGAAATGAAATTTAAAGATTCCATATCACAGGGATCATAAAATCACTGAGGACTTTAGACCTTATCTTGTAAACAACAGGAGAACCCTAGAAGATTTTTGAATATAAGAATAATATGAATAAATAGTATAACATAATGATTAATTTGTCAGCTATGAGTAGGAAGAAATGAAACACTGAGGTCTTTAAGTGCTTACCAAATGATATTATAATTCTGGCTTGAAGAGCCTGGACTAGAATGGTGGGAAATGACAAAAAAGTAGATAGGTAATTGACGACCACATAATTCATCCGTGCAACGAAAACCACTTGTACCCCAAAAGCTATTGAAATAAAAAAATAATAAAAAAAATTTAAAAGTTAAGAAGCCAATAAAGCAAAAAATTAAAATTGAAAAAAAAAAAAAAAAAAAGTTTCCTGAGGGGAATAAAAGGTTAATAGGACAAAATGGATTATATAAACGAAGACCAGGAAAGAAGAAGGAGGAGCCCAAGGATGTGAGGGTTCACGTCAATAGGCCATGGCAACTGCACTTTCTTAAATTAATCCTAAATTTTAACTTAACATTTACATATTTTTATATTTTAGAAATTTTTCAAAATTTTTGCAAAGTGCCTGGTTCCAATATAATTTCAAAAAGTTGAAGTGCAGTTTTCTTGAATCTTTGTTGATATAAATTTTTGCCAAAAACTAAGAGATGAATTTGACACTCAAAGGTTTTCACCAAATGACAGCACAGGAAAATGGCAGAAGATGTGCAGTGGATTCCAGAAGGTGCTTAAAGAGCGCATGCTGGGTACAAAGATCTCAAGTCTGAGCAACATATAAAACTTTCCATTGAGTTAAAACTGAACCAGTTCTAGGAAGAGAAGCCAGGGGTCAAAAAGCAGTTATACGGATTTCATACATCTGCAACCAAAACAGGAATAACTTGTCATCGGGGCCCTGAGGTAACAGAAATAAAATGAAGGCCGAGCACATTGTAAGGCAGAAAATGAGTTGGGTCATCAGTAAGTCAGGACACACATATCAGAGCTGCCTGGTGGAAGAGATTTGATGAGTTACTTTGACAGAGAAATCAGTGAGAAGATACCTAAGGCCCATGCCTTACCCTACATTTGGAACCTAACAGAACCATGTTATAAAAAGTCAGACAGGCCGGGCGCGGTGGCTCAGGCTTGTAATCCCAGAACTCTGGGAGGCCGAGACGGGTGGATCACGAGGTCAGCAGATCGAGACCATCCTGGCTCACACGGTAAAACCCCGTCTCTACTAAAAATACAAAAAAATTAGCCGGGCGCGGTGGTGGGCTCCTGTAGTCCCAGCTACTGGGGAGACTGAGGCAGGAGAATGGCGTAAACCCGGGAGGTGGAGCTTGCAGTGAGTGGAGATCGCGCCACTGCCCTCCAGCCTGGGCGACAGAGCAAGACTCCGTCTCAAAAAAAAAAAAAAAAAAGCTCAGACAATATTTGCTTTTGTTTTACAAACTTTACTTGTACTATTTCTTTTAAGTGTTAGGCACAAATTTGGCAGGAGGTCATGTTTTATACATAGGACACAAGTAAATACACAATTTTAAAGTAGTTATTTAAATTAAATTAAATTAAATTAAATTAAATTAAATTAAATTAAATTAATATACACCTATGGATTAAGTCAAAAATATAAATGGAAAGTTTAGAGAAAAAAATATTCTTCACATCCCAGCCTTTCCTTGATTCAGTTTCCTTCACACCTGCCACACATCTATTAGTATTGTATATATCCTTCCAGATATTCTTCATTCATCTATAAGCAAGTACAAATATGTATGATTTCTTGATAGTATTTTATTCACACTGCTCTGCACTCTGCCTTTTACTTAATAGTGGATGTTTAGAAATATTTACATATTACTACAGAGACAAGTACCTCAAATTTTACAAATGAGTAATATTCTATAAATTTTATCATTTTTATTTTGCACAATTTTGGTTATTCCATATTTGCTTCAATGTGTGAGAATGAAGTTATAGGATACATTCATAGAGGTGAGACTAATAAGTAAAAAACATACATTTAAGTAGAAGCTTAAAGAATTCAACACAATCCCCATAAAAACACCAACGAGCTTCTTTTTTTCTGATTTCTTTCTTTCTTTTTTTTCTTCATGTCTGTTTGCTTTTATTTCTCTTTCCTTCCTTCCTGTCTTTGTTTAGTCTTCCTTTCTTTTTATGGTAGTGGATGTACAAATAGTCTGATCCTACATTTCATACAGGCATATAAAAAGATCTTAGCCTGAGCACAAAGAGCAATGAAGATGCACCTCTTCTACCAGATATTAAAACACACTGCAACATATAAGTAGTAGCAATCGTCTGGTATTGGCACACAGAGATAAAAATATCAATGGGACAAAACAGAAATTCCAGAGGTAGATGCAAACTCACATAAAAACGTCATATATGACAAAATTTAGTATTTCAAATCAGTGAAGGAAGACGGACTATTTTATAAATTCTAATGGGACAATTAAGTAACCACCTGGAAAGAAAATAATATTGGATCCTCTTTCTGACATTGTTACAGAAGGACTGATAGCACACTCAGATTCAGTAACATGAAGAATTTAATAAAGAGACTATTTATAAAGGTTTAGAGATATTGTGGGAGAAATTGTACTGAGATAGTAGCAGAAGGATCCTCTTACCATACGTAGGCCTGAAGGGGAGAGAGTGGCTAACAAGGAGAGACAGAGAGGGATGTGTGAAAAGGGACATCAGACAACAGCTGTGACCTTAAGTTGAAAAACACAGTTAGGCCACAGGGACCTCAAAACAAGACAGTTCTCCTCTCCCTCTGAACTGCTGCCACTCATCTCAATTGGCCAAATACAACTAGAAACCAGAAGGCAAGTGATATTCCCCCACAAGTTTACTTCCTAGATTTGAGAAGAGGGTAGAAGGGATAAGGGTAGATATAGAACCAGTAGAAGATAGCAGCTCATGGTCTACATCAGAAAAAAATTCCAAATGGAACAATAAATCAAAATAAGGAACAATTATTTTATGATTTGGTTTGTGTAAAGTGTTTCTAACTATGACTGATAATCTAGCTTTCATTTAAAATTGGTAAGCTTGACTGCATTAAAAAGAACATACTTCTGTATGGTAAAATCACTGTAATCAGAGCAGAAAGACAATGATGACTTGCTGGAGGAGAAACTACATCTAATATCACAAAGTGCTACGGAGCACAAAAAATCAATTTTAAAAATCAGTAAAAAGTTGACAGAGCATATGAACATATAGTTCAGGAAAAAAAGGCAATTTACTGTAAACATGTGAAAATATATTCAACTTTACTCCCAATAAGATAGATGCAAATTAAATCATCTCAGAAAAAACATTTTTTATTTAACATACTGGCAAACATTGCAAACATGGTGACATAATCTATTGTTTCATTGCTGGTAGGAGTGCATATGTGTAAAAACCCTGTGGAGGAAAATCTGGCAATGTCTATAAAAATTGAAAATGGATATGTACTTTTCACCCTAATTTACCAATCAAAAATTTGTTTTATTAAGTCCAAAAATTACCTTCAAACATCAAGAAACAAAATATTTCTGAGCCTCAGAGTAATGCTATATCAATTTCTTTCTCAGTCATGACATAAGACAAAAAGCAAGAACAGATTTACTTTACATCCCCATATCATTTGGATGGTAGTAATTCTAAGTGTATAATTTTGGTAAATCACAATAATGGCATAATGATTAACAAAGCTGGTTCTGAAATATTTTTCTATATTGATTTCTTCCCATATGCTTTTAGTCTATATATTCCTACTATTGATTCCTGAGGTGTGTCACATTTTTAGTTGAAGTATCTTGGAATTCTTGGATAGGATTACAAAATTCTTCATTTACTTTTGTAAATTAAGAGACCATTGTCTCTCCTTGCTATTATGTCAAGAAACATTAATTAAATACCTATGCTGCGACAAGCTCTGTGCAAAGTTATGGGGTCACAGATATGAATAAGCAAGCATCCTGCGTTGACCATTTAGACTACTAGGGAGATAAAACAATATTCTGGTTATTGGAGCTCTACATCAAGCCCATCCAAAAACTCACTGACTCAAAGCAACAATATTTACTTGACTCACTAGTACAGAAATCAGCATGCCCTACAAAGCCTATTTATTTATTTTGGGAGAGCTTTCTGTTAAACATTTAAGTACCACTGAATAGTTGGCACTAACTAAAGACAGTCTCCAAATTAAGAATATTTTTTACTTTATTATGTTTGAAAATGATGCTCATTCAGTAGAAATCATACCCTGAATTTTGAATTTTGATATTTTTCTGGGATGGGCAGCAGCAGTGAGCCCAAGATCCTAGTCAGCCATGTAATCAAGGGGTGAATAACTGATACTCTACAGCATTCTGTGTTGCCACCGTTTTTTTGGATATTTTGTTTGTTTGTTGCATCCCATCATGTCTACAAAACACTCTTCTATGTATAATACTCAATACTTTATTACAAAATACAGGTTTTGTGTTAGATGATTTTTCCCACTAATGTATGTGTTCTGAGCATGTTTAAGATAGGCTAGGCTAAGCTATGAAGTTTGGTAAGTTAAGTGTATCAAATGCATTTCAAATTATGATATTTTCAATGTAACAATAGGTTTATCAGGATGTACATTAATCTTAAATTGAGAAGCATCTGTATTTAAAGTGTGCAACTGAAAAATCACACATGAAAAACTATAGATGACAAATGCACTTCTGAATCTTTCAAGTGTTATTTGGAATTGAGCAAAACCAATTGTACTGGCTTTTTGAAATGCTCTCACAAAGTCACCTCTTGTATACATCTCTGTTATTGTATTGTTTATATACTGTGAAGTAAATATGTATATGAAATATTTACACACACGTTTATTCAAAGTACATATTATTCATTTTCCCCTTTTTCCTAGGTATGCCAAGAAGGAGAACTAATAATATTTCCCTAGCTAATTTCGTCTACCTCAGGTGATCTGGAGATTGTCATTTGGCTAGTTTTTGTTTTCAGTATTACAGATTTTTATTTTACATTTCTGTCTTTATAGGCTTTTATTGAGAAGAGGGAAGAAGTTGCATTGAGAGCTTCTAGGCAGGTGTCATTTCACATGTTATATAAATTGCAAGTCATTTGGCATCCATTTTAAATTTAGGGAATTTTTAATAAGGCAAGCATATTGAATTTTAATATAGATTCATGCGTATGTGTGTGTGTGTGTATGTATATGTATATATATATATGTATATATATATAGTTTTTTTTTTTTTTTTTTTTTTGAGAGGGAGTCTCACTCTGTCACCCAGGCTGGAGTGCAGTGGTGCAATCTTGGCTCACTGCAACCTCCACCTTCTGGGTTCAAGTGATTCTCCTGCCTCAACCTCCCAAGTAGCTGGGATTACAGGTGCTCCACCACGCCCAGCTAATTTTTGTACTTTTGGTAGACACAGAGTTCACCATGTTGACTAAGCTGGTCTCAAACTCCCGACCTCAAGTGATCCACCTGTCTTGCCTCCCAAAGTACTGAGATGACAGGCATGAGCCACCACACCTGGCCTAGATTCATATTTGGCATTAGTGAGTTTAGTTTGTACGTGCATAGAACTATTAGATATAAACCCATTATATCAGAAAAATTAATGTTTTAGAGCAAATAAAGGGCTACACTGTTACACTCCTTTACATAAAGAAAGTAAGTGATTGAGTGATTCTACTGTGCAATATTTTGCATTATGGAGTGTTAGCAAGCAGGCTATAGCATTTAGGTATAGCAATAGTTTGTCTGCATGCAGGGAACAGAGCTGATACATTCATAGCTGTTCCTTGACTCTGCTAGCTAGTCTAACCAGATAACACATTGTATGGCTTCATTGGAGCACTCTTCTATGCTACTCTTCTATGCTTTCATGTCTTTGCACATTTAATCCTCAAAATAACCCTATCAGGAAGGTGCTATTACCTTTGTTTGCAGACTAAAAAATTGAGACAAAGGAATGAAAATAAGCTTACCCAAGGTCGCATAAATCAAAAATAACTGAATTAAAAGTAGATCACAGGGCCAGTTGCGGTGGCTCACGCCTGTAGTCCCAACACATTGGGAGGCCAAGACTGGTGGATCACTTGAGCCCAGGAATTTGAGACAAGCCTGGGCAACATGGCAAAATCCCCTTCTATAAAAATACAAAAAAAAAAAAAAAAAAAAAAGGAGCCAGGCATGGTGGTGTGCACTTGTAGTCCCAGTTACTCGGGAGGCTGAGGCAGGTGGATCACCTGAGCCCAGGATGTAGAGGTGGCAGTGATACTGCACACTGGGTGATAGAGCAAGGCCCTGTCTCAAAAACAAAAAAACGTTGATCACAGGCAGCCTCTCTCTAGAGCCACATACTCCATCCTTCTTGTCATTGCAAACAGGGTCTAACCCAGAAGACAGTACCTGCTGAAAGTTGTTTTGAATGTCCAGATATAACTGACTCCTCCCTTTGTAATGAAAAACATGTTGAATTTTGTGGACTTCATAAAGACTACTATTGCGGGGTCAGCAACGTTTAAATTTATACTTTTTTTTTTTTTTTTTTTTTGGTGAGTAATTTTGAGACTAGCTAGGTTTGTATTGTTTAAATATTCCCAGAGATTTTTCTTTTTTAATCTTTCCTCTTTGAATGTTCCAGGGTAGTCACACATTTGACAAACTCAAGATTTAATTATTCTGAGAGCTGGAGTCACCATTTTCATTTCCCTATCTCATAAGTTTTGAAATCTCCATATAAACGTGCAGAAATCTTTGCCCGTTCCCTGAGATCTATGGGATAAGATTGCTTAACCTGGCAGAGTGACAAAGGACAAGAACCTTAAAGGCCACAGCAAGTAACTTCTAAATGTAAAATCTATTTCCATAATCACTTTTTCTCTTCTTTAAAGGTTAGGAAATCGCTTTTGTTGGATTACCTATTTAGTAGTTATAATAAGCTAAGCCCATATTGATTTTCTTTCTGAAATGATATATTATAGAATACTTCCCAGTTTGTAACATGTAATTTACATGCATCAATTTTATAAATCTAAAATTTAAAAAAAGTTAAAATGAAACTAGAATAATGCCACCCTTACTACAAGATTACCTATGTTTAACACTTCCATCGACAAGTCTTATGCTTCCCTTTACATATTTATACCTTTTTTCTTCTTCTTTATAACACTTCATGTTACTCAACAGCTATTCACTGACAAATACAATGTACCAGGGACTGTGCTTGGGGCTGGGATAAGAAAGTGAGAACCCAAGTCCTGCTTCGAAAGACTTCATATACTCACAGAAGGTACACACAAGTAAGTATTTGATTATAATATCCAACTGTGATTGGCAAACTAAAGACTGGCCACAGACATCTATGTCCTAATACCTGGAACTTGTGAATATGTGAGGTTACATGCATGAGAGGAAATAAGATTGTAAATAGTATAAAGTTTGCTAATAAACTGACCTTAAAATAGAGAGAATAGCCAGGATTACCCAGATGGGTCCAGTGTAATCACAAGGGCCTTAAAGTGGGGGAAAGAGGCCATAGATAACTGTCAGAGGAAGGTGTGACTGAAAAAGGCATGGAGAGAGGCAAAGATGGAGGAAAGGGGCCTGAATCCAAAGAATAACAATGACCTTGATATGGTTAGGCCTTGTGTTTCCACCCACATCTCCTCTCCAATTGTAATTCGAATTGTAATCCCCCTGTGTGGAGGGAGGGACCTGGTGAGAAGTGATTGGATCATGGGAGTCCGCTTCCCTCATACTGTTCTCGTGTTAGTGAGTGAGTTCTCACGAGATCTGAATGTTTGTTAAGTGTCTGGTGCTTTTCCCTTCTCTCTCTTTTCTCGCCACCTTATGAAGAAAGTACTCATTTCCCCTTCAGCTTCGCCATGATTGTAAATTCCCTGAGGCCTCCCTAGCCATGCAGAACTGTAAGTTAAACTCTTTTGTTTATAAATTACCCAGTTTCAGGTAGTATCTGTATAGCAGTGTGAAAACGAATTGATACAGACCACTAGAAGCTGAAAAAAACAAGGAAACAGATTTTTCCCTAGAGCCTCTAGAATGGAACACAGTCCTGCTGACACCCAGATTTTAGTCCATTGAGATTAGTGTAGGACTGCTTTCCTACACAACTATGAAATAATAAATTTCTGTGTCAAGCTGCTAAATGTGTGGTGATTAGTTACAGCAGCAACAGGAAATGAATGCATCACTGAAAAATGCTAAAACAGAGGAATCAAATATAATGCTAAAGGAGGCCAGAGAGGATATCTTAACATGAAGTGAGAAAGTGTGTGCACCAAGAAAAGAATACAATAAAGGTCAGAGTTATCAAATGTTCCTCTCCCTGGTCTTCAAAATGGCAAGACAGTCTTATGGAGGTACTTGTTGGATTGTTGTAGATTTAAAAAGAAACAGGAGAGCCAGAGCCAGAAGCCTTAAGAAATATTTTCTTCTTTGGGGGGATCCATTTATTGAGAGATAATGGTAAAGTATGTTAGGAAATTAGATCCCATTGGTGAAAAATGGTTTTAATAGTGAAAGGATGAATGGGAAAGGCATTTTTTTCTTTCTATTCAGTTAAATAAGAACAAGTACAATCTGGTCGGACATTTAAATTTTCTATATAGGGATAATATTTCTCTTTGTGTTATTTGTAACTATATATTATTGGGGCCTCAGACAAACATTAAATTTCACCACACTGCCAACTCAATGCATATAGGTGCAGGTACATGTGACACAAAACTAAATCAGAGACATCTTCAAAAAATTAAAAACAGGAGAACCAGCATTGCAGCAGCCTGACTTATGGCAGGCATATCCACAGTGAGTTACAGATTACTCATGGATATTACAGAGAAAGTAAATTGCAAGCATGTTTATCACTGGTACACACCACAATGATGAAGTAACATTTTTTTGTATTTGAAGCAGTCACAACTATTGGATATCAACTACATCCCTGGTATAATAAGGCTTTTAAAAACATAAACATGATAAATAATAGTAAAACAGATATCTCCCCCATCCCTTTCTCCTGAAGTGAGAGCACTATTCGAAGAACAAACAGAATAATTCCTGAGACACGGCTCTCTCAGCACCTCAAAGAAAATCTCCCAGAATGAACTAAAGGAGAAAATTGTAAGATGGTTCCCAGATGTTAGTCTGTAGAATTCAGGCGGGCTATGATTCAAGTGTCTATACAGGAAAACCGTGAGAGACTTCATGCAAATAAAAAGAAAGTAGCTAAGAGATTGCTAGAGAATTAATGGTGACAGCTATAATTTTATAAGGACCTGTAGTTAACTCTCAAAAATGCCATTTAGGGAATCATGTTGAGTAAAGATTTCTCCATAAATTGCCTGTTAAATTCCCATCTCCTAGTTCAGGCACGGTGGCTCACACTTGTAATCCCAGCAATTTGGGAGTCTGAAGTGGACAGATCACTTGAACCCTAAAGTTTGAGACCAGCCTACGCAACAGAGGGAGACCTGCCTCTTCAAAAAATAAAAAAAAAAAATTAAAAAATGGAGCTGGGCGTGGTGACATGTGCCTGTAGTCCCAGCTACTCGGGAGGCTGAGGTGGGAGAATCGCTTGAGTCTGGGAGGTGTTGGCTGCAGTGAGCTGTGATTGCTGTCAGTACACTCCAGCCTGGGTTACAAATCAAAACCCTTGTTTCAAACAAACAAACAAACAAACAAACAAAAATTCTCATCTCCTCCCCCAGATGAATATATCTTTGAGAGGAGTGATCTCAGGTGCTATTTTCCAATGGATCTTAAGCATCAAGTGTATAATACCTGTCATATAACAGATGTTTAATCAGTGTTCATCAAATACATAATTATTTGAATTTTTTTGACAAATATTTATTGACACTGAAAATTCTTCACAGTGAAAGAATAGGTGGAAAAAAAGAAAAACAGTATTTGGATACTCCGTGATCCCAATTATGTTAACACACATACATAGCAAATAGACTAAAGGGAAAAACGGAAAATGTGAACTGCAAATATTTCTGAGTGGTGGGTTAGTGAGTATTTTATATTGTCTCCTTTTACTTTGTCTTTGTTTTTCACAGTCTTGAAAACAAGTATGTATTACTTTTACAACTAAAATTTCTACAGTCATGTGGGTTAAAAAGTAATTACTTCTCATAAGAGCCATGTCATTTTCTTAGAATCACTTACATTAATATTATGAAGTTTGGACTTTCTACCCTAATGTGATTTCCAGCACATTTTCTGTATAGGAAACTGAAAACCACTGGAGTTTTAAAAACACCTTCATTGAGATATAATTGATATAAAAATAATATATCTACAACGTATAAAACTTACTATTTTGATATATGTACACACGTGGAGCATAGTTGCTAGAGGCTGACGGGAGGGAGAAATGGAGTGATGTTGGTAAAAGGTACAAAGTTTCTGTCATGCAAATGAATAAATTCTGGAGATCTAATGTATAGTGTGGTGACGATAGTTAACAACACTGTGTTTTATGCTTGAAATTTGCTAAGAAGATAGATCTTAAATTTAATCTTCTCCACACACACACATAATGGTAACTATGTAGAAGCAATGGATATGTTAATTAGTTTAATTGTAGTGATCATTTTACAATGTTTACATATATTGGAAACACTAGGGTTTATAGAGTGGGATAAGCAACCTCTTTTGCATCCTATTTTCTTTTCCTTATCCAAAGTTCTGAACCGACACTAAAAACACACTTGTATTTCTATAGATTCAAGGCATTGCATATATGGTTCTACAATCAGGTAAAAAAATTTGCATATAGTTTGAAGTAATTTAATGAGTAATATAGTCCTGAGAAGGCATTCATTCATTCACTTATTTAATCATTCAGTCATTAATTTATGGACATAAAATAAGGCACCCTCAGTCCTGAACAGTGATGATTCTATAGCTGAAAAATGATTCTATTCCATCACTGATCCAGATTCTCACATAAACTTGGTCCAGGTTTTCAATATTTTGGGCTTAAATAATTCAATTGGTTTCCTGACTGTTCTCCCTGTCACTTGATTCTCTCATTCTAATCTATCATTTATAGTATTTTGTGAAGCATTTTTTAAAGCACAAATTCATTACATGGCATGTGATGGAGAAATTTTGACTTTGGGGGCCAGAGACCTGGATTAGAGGCTGATTCTTCTAATTACTTTGTTGGTCATCAATATTATCTTTGGAGTCATATAGTCTCTGGTTTTCAAATCCCGTCTCTGATTCTTGCTAGCTCTGTGTCCTTGCACAAGTTATTTAAGGCTTCTTTCTTTCTCTATAAAATAGAGCTAATCATATCTACCTCATAGTATTAAGTGACATAATGAATGAAAACTTTTGGGCTCATTACTCATCACCTATGTGAGTTCCCTATGGCTGTTGTCACAAATTAACACAAACTTGGTGTGATAAAACAACAGAATTTTATTTTCTCATAGATCTGGAGGCCAGAAATCAAAATCAGTTTCACAGGGCCAAAAACAAGGTATCAGTTGTACCATGTTCTCACTGAAGGTTCTAGGGGAGAATATATTCCTTCCCTCTCTGGTTCCAGCGGCTGCTTGCATTCCTTGGCTTGTGCCTGCATCACTTCAATCTCTCCCTGCATGGTCACATTGCCTTTTCCTCTTCTGTCTGAAATTTCCCTCTACCTCTTTCTTAAAGGACATTTGTGATTGCACTGAATTCCTCCCTCCCTAAGTAATCCAAGCCAATCTGCCCATTTCTAAATCTTTAACTTAATGACATCTACAAAATCTTTTTCATAAAATGTAATATTCATAGGTTCCAAGTATTAGAGTGTGAACATCTTGGGGGGGTAATTATTCAGTCTACCAAAGACTCTAGCTTATAATAAGTTCCAATGTTAGTTATTATTTACATCATGAGACTGTGGGCTACTTTCTTATTTTCGTGTTTCCTTGTTAGTCACGTGAGAATAATGGTATAATGATATCTATCCCAAAACCCCAATAATGTGTAAAAGCTGCTAATAATTGATTAGTACATATATTTTCCCTTTCCCTTCCTTAAACATTTTAGCATGTTTTGTTGAGGGTTAGGAGTAACAGAACACTCATCAAGTTTAAATTAGTAAAACCACTTTGAAAAACTGTGTGGCAGTGTCTGCAAACATCAATTATTCCACTTATGAGTACATACCCAACAGAAAGGCATACATATGTTTATTAAAAAACATATACTAGAATGCTCAAAGCCACACTATTCAAAACAGCTCTGAACTATACACAATCTAAATATCTATTACAAATGGAATTATTATTAATTGTATATTTATATATTGGAATACTCTATAGAGATGAAAATAGTCTTCAACTACCTGTAGCAACATAAATGATTAGTCTTTCAAATATAAAAAAGAAGCCAGACACAAAAGATACTGTGTGATTCCATACTTAAAATATATAACCAAGTCAAACTAATCAGTGCTGTTAGAAGTCATGATAATGGTTAGTCTTGGACTACTGATTGGAAGTGAGGAATTTCTGAGGTGCTCGAATGCTTTATATTTTGATCTTGTTGCTGGTTTAAATTTGAGTTCGCAAAAATTAATTAAGCCATGCACTTATTATATATGGTATTTATTGGATTATAGTATACTTTTATTAACAGTTAAGATTGAAAAAATTATTTAGAAGATTCCTGTCCCACAAAATCATTATCTACATTATTTAGCTTGGTACCATGGCAATACTCAAACTCACTATACTCCACTCTGTTTTCCCAGCCTCATATTCTGCCATGTTCCCCCCATACCATTACAGACTTCTAAGCACTTTTCTCTAAAACAAGTCATATACTTCCATATTCCCATGATTTTGTATTTTGTATTTCCTTTTCTTGGGTGCCATTTTCCCTTATTTTGCTAGATACTACTCATTTTTAGGGCCCAGTTTGACTTCCACCCTGTCTCCTTGAAACCTTGTCTGATTCTCTGATAAATTTTCCATAAATAACATGGTATTTAAACCACTTATGAGTTTACACATCTGTACAAGAAGCTATCATTAACACCGCAAAATGAGTTTGGCAATCAATCCTCCTCTGTCTCTCAAAACCCCCTTGTGGATTCTTCCTTTATAACACAGGTATACCAGATATTCAACACGTTTTTATTAAACTAAACTCACCTCTCTCACACCTTATATTGTGAGCTATTGAGCAAAGGAATTAGATTATTCATTATTGAATCTCTGGCACCTATCCTAATATATGATACATATTAAAATCTCAATGCATGTTTTGTTGCACAATTAAGTCTATGCTGTTTTATATTTTTAGATTTAAAAAATTCTGAATTAATTCCATCAAATGGCCAATTTATGACCTTAAAATTGTGTCTTGCTTTGCAGAGTTTTCTCTGTGGAAATTCAAGCAAGGGCAATGAGAAATGTCTTTGTAGGTTGCAATACAAAACTTAAAATACTACCATGTCTTTTGGGAAACTTAAAATTAAAAGGTGGTTCAAATCAATACAATCAACGTAACTTAAGAAGTATTTACCGAGAAACGTTTTAGGCATAGTGAGGGTACACAAGATACATAAGGTATTATTCCTAGCTCTAGATATTCAGTATTCAGAGAGACAGGTAGGAGAATCAGGCTGTATAACTCTCACCTTTAGCATATAAAACAAGGTGTCCTGTGGTATAAAAGAAGATAAATAATAATTAAAGGTGAGACCAAATCTTATGTGGCAGATCATTTCAGCTGGTTCTTGAAAGACACACGGGTGATTAACACATATATCAAACATCCTGTGGCTCAAAAAACAGATTATTTTCACCATATTTGGGGAAGATGAGAGTAACTATAAAAAGTTGCTAGTGTTTAAGGGGAGATGAATGGAAACAAAGTGTAAGAAACAATATCAATGTGCAAAAATCACAAGCATTATTATACACCAGTAACAGACAAGCAGAGAGCCAAATCAGGAATGAACTTCCATTCACAATTGCTTCAAAGAGAATAAAATACCTAGGAATCCAACTTACAAGAGATGTAAAGGACCTCTTCAAGGAGAACTACAAACCACTGCTCAGTGAAATCAAAGAGGACACAAACAAATGGAAGAACATACCATGCTCATGGATAGGCAGAATCAATATTGTGAAAATGGCTATACTGCCCAAGGTTATTTATAGATTCAATGCCATCCCCATCAAGCTACCAATGAGTTTCTTCACCGAATTGGAAAAAACTGCTTTAAAGTTCATATGGAACCAAAAAAGAGCCCGTATTGCCAAGACAATCCTTAGTCAAAAGGACAAAGCCGGAGGCGTCACGCTACCTGACTTCAAACTATACTACAAGGCTACAGTAACCAAAACAGCATGGTACTGGTACCAAAACAGAGATATAGACCAATGGAACAGAACGGAGCCTTCAGAAATAATGCCACACATCTACAACCATCTGATCTTTGACAAACCTGAGAGAAACAAGAAATGGGGAAAGGATTCCCTATTTAATAAATGGTGCTGGGAAAATTGACTAGCCATAAGTAGAAAGCTGAAACTGGATCCTTTCCTTACTCCTTATACGAAGATTAATTCAAGATGGATTAGAGACTTAAATGTTAGACCTAATACCATAAAAACCCTAGAAGAAAATCTAGGTAGTACCATTCAGGACATAGGCATGGGCAAGGACTTCATGTCTAAAACACCAAAAGCAACGGCAGCAAAAGCCAAAATTGACAAATGGGATCTCATTAAACTAAAGAGCTTCTGCACAGCAAAAGAAACTACCATCAGAGTGAACAGGAAACCTACAGAATGGGAGAAAATTTTTGCAATCTACTCATCTGACAAAGGGCTAATTTCCAGAATCTACAAAGAACTCAAACAAATATACAAGAAAAAAACAAACAACCCCATCAAAAAGTGGGGAAAGGATATGAACAGACATTTCTCAAAAGAAGACATTCATACAGCCAACAGACACATGAAAAAATGCTCATCATCAATGGCCATCAGAGAAATGCAAATCAAAACCACAATGAGATACCATCTCACACCAGTTAGAATGGCAATCATTAAAAAATCAGGAAACAATAGGTGTTGGAGAGGATGTGGAGAAATAGGAACACTTTTACACTGTTG
>NC_045443.1:79535768-79574899 GCF_002776525.5 Piliocolobus tephrosceles
AAATGTGGCACATATACACCATGGAATACTATGCAGCCATAAAAAGGGATGAGTTTGCGTCCTTTGTAGGGACATGGATGCAGCTGGAAACCATCATTCTTAGCAAACTATCACAAGAAGAGAAAGCCAAACACCGCATGTTCTCACTCATAGGTGGGAACTGAACAATGAGCTCACTTGGACTTGGGAGGGGGAACATCACACACTGGGGCCTATCGTGGGGAGGGGGGAGAGGAGAGGGATTGCATTGGGGAGTTATACCTGATATAAATGATGAATTGATGGGTGCTGACGAGTTGATGGGTGCAGCACACCAGCGTGGCACATGTATACATATGTAACCTGCACGTTATGCACATGTACCCTAGAACTTAAAGTATAATAAAAAAAAAAAAAAAGAAACAATATCAAAAATTTTAATTGGGTCCAAATTATTAGGAATTTTAGAAGCCACCCTGAGATATTTAGACTATATCTTGCATGAAATCATAAACATTAAATATTGAGTATTTTTGTAAGACTACAATTTAATGACTGTCTGTTATACACTGAAAAAGGGAGACATTGGAAGCAAGGAGACAACCTAGGAATTTTTTATAATAATGCAAATAAGAGATAATGAGGGCCTGAACTATAATAGAGACTGTGGTAGCAGGAAAAAATTAGAATGTGTAGTAATGGACAACTAATTAATAGTGAATGATAGTAAGTGGTGAGATGGAAGGAGATGGGAAAGTGAAAACTGAAGATGACGCCTAGATTTTTCTGACAGTGTTATATTATCAAAATTCTCTTATAAAGCAGTTTTATATTCAATCTCACTAAAGAAGAAAAAGAAAATGGTTGTTGACCACGCAACTCTTCTCAGACAGCAAGAATGTACACGTTGATTAAATTTGCAGGAAGGCAGAAGAGCCCAAAGTTCCGTGTTAGAGCATCAAACCACCAGACCAGAAACTGAGATTCTGAACCCCTTAGGCAAAATAGCATGAGTTATACTTTCCCGCACCCTATATGATGGGCTGATTTTCAAAGCATAATCAGGCACAACAAGTAAAGAAATCCCACTCCACGAGGCTTCAAATATTAACAACGCCTTAGACAAATTGTATAAGTACAATGCCAACTATAAGTTTCTAGTGATTAGGCCTACAAAAGCTAGTGTAATCCATTACATCATTGAATACCAACATTTTCACTGCCTGGATATTACTGGTATATAGAAATGCTACTGCTTTTTGTACATTGATTTTGTATACTGAAACTTTACTGAAGTCATTTATCAGTTCTATGAGCCTTTGACAGAGTCTTTTGGTTTTTTATATCATCAGTGAAGAGAGATATTTTGATTTTTTATTTTCTTATTTGGATGTCTTTTATTTCTTTCTCTTGCCTGATTGCTCTGGCTAGGACTTCCACTACTATGTTGAAAAAGAGTGGTGAGAGTGGGCATTCTTATTGTTTTCCAGTTCTTATGGAAAATGCTTCAAGCTTTTGCCTGTTCAGTGTGACGTTGGCAGTGAGTTTGTCACAGATGACTCTTATTATTTTGAAGTATGTTCCTTCAATGCCTGGTTTGTTGAGGGTTTTTAACATGAAGAAATATTGAATTTTATCAAAAGCTTTTTCTGTCTATTGACATAATAATATGAGTTTTGTTTTTAATTCTGTTTATGTGGTGAATTACATTTATTGATTTGCATATGTTGAACTAACTTTGCATCCAGGAATAAAGCCTACTTGATTGTGGTGAGTTAACTTTTTGATGTGCTGCTGGATACAGTTTGCTACTATTTTGTTGAGGATTTTTGCATCTATGTACATAAGAGATATTGGCCTGAAGTTTTCTTTTTTGTGTGTTTTCTCTGTCAGATTTTGGCATCAGGCTGATGCTGGCTTCATAGAATGAGTTAGGAAGAAGCCATTTCTCCTCGATTTTTTGTTTAAATATTTTCAGTAGGATTGGTACCATTTCTTCTTTGTACAACTGGTAGAATTCAGCTGTGGCTCCATCTAGTTCAGGGCTTTTTTATGGTTGATAGGTTCTTTATTACTGATTTAATTTCAGAACTCAATATTGGTCTATTCAGCGTTTCAATCTTTTCCTGATACAAAGGATGCACCCTACAAAAGACTAATATCCAGAATCTATAAGGAACTTAAACCAATCAACAAACAAAAAACAAATAGTCACATGGAAAAATAGGCAAAGGACATAAGCAGACACTTCTCAAAAGATGACAAGCATGCAGCCAACAAACATATGATAGAATGCTCAACATCACTCATTCTTGAAGAAATGCAAATCAAAACCAAAATGACATACCATCTCACATCAGTCAGAATGGCTATTACTAAAAAGTCAAAAAATAACCATGACTGGCAAGACTGTGGAGAAAACAGACTGATTATACACTGCTGGTGGACATGTAGTCCAGCCACTGTAGAAAGCAGTTTGGAGATTTCTTAAAGAACTTAAAACAGAGCTACCATTTGACCCAACAATCCCATTACTGGGTATATATTCAAAGAAAAATAAACCATTATACCAAAAGGACACATGCACTCACATCTTCATTGCCATGCTATTCCCAATAGCAAAGATGTGGAATCAACTTAGGTGCCTGTGAACAATGGATTGCATAAAGAAAATGTATTACATATATACCATGGGATACCATGCAGCCATAAAAAAGAACAAAATCACATCCTTTGCAGCAACATGGATGCAGCTGGAGGACATAATCCTAAGCAATTTAATACAGAAACAGAAAATCAAATACTGCATGTTCTCATTATAAGTGGGAGCTAAAATATTGAATACACATGGACATAAACATGGGAATAATAGGTACTGTGAACTCCTAGAGAGGGGAAAGAAGAGGGTATGGGTTGAAAAACTACCTACTGGGTACTATGCTCACCACTTTGGTGACAGGATTCTTACCGCAAACCTCAGCATCATACAATATGCCCATGTAACACACTTGCACTATACCCTCTGAATGTAAAATAAAAATTGAAATTTAAAAACTTATGTTTCAAATTTGGTCTTAAATATATGTAATTGTCAACATTCAGATCTCAGTATTGACCTTATAACTACAAAGATCTATGAAAATAATGCATAAAAATGTGGAAATATGAAGTTATTCAAAATAAGCGAGTTCACACCAAAGAGTCAAGGACTTCAGAGATATAGAGTACTTGACAGTAAGAAGGAAATACAACTCATTTCCTCCAAACTGATTGTGGATACAGACAACTATTTATTTTAGTTATAATCCTCATGAACCAAATCAGCTCATCCTATGGGGTAAAATAAAATAATCACAAAGAAACAAAGTTTTTCCAAACATACCCTTCTGAATACTCCCCCCTTATCACTACCACCACCACCAGCATTAATATGCCTCCCAAATAGATCTTGGAATTCCCACCGGATAGCTCTTCCATGTTTCATGGACTAGTCTTAACAAGCCCAAGGCATTTTATGTTTTTCTCCCATTCTACTCTGACACACTGTGGTGATGTCCTTGTCACATTCAAAACCATATGAATCTTTATTTCTATTGCTTGGTGGCATCTCTACTTGGCTGTAAATGCCCCATATCTAGAGAACTGATCATTCTAAATCTAGTCACATCCAAACTAGTGCTTATCACTTAGGAAAACATTACAGCAGTCTTACATAGCTGCAAAATCTTCAAACACCAATGCCTTCTTTAGCCTAAGCCTACATGTGCCATGTTGGTTTGCTGCACCCATCAACTCATCATTTACATTAGGTATTTATCCTAATGCTACCCCTCCCCCATTCCCCCACCCCCCGGCAAGTCCCAGTATGTGATGTTCCCCAGCCTGTGTCCATGTGTTCTCATTGTTCAATTCCCACCTGTGAGTGAGAACATGCGGTGTTTGGCTTTCTGTCCTTGTGATAGTTTGCTGAGAATGATGGTTTCCAGCTTCATCCAGGTCCTTGCAAAGGACATGAACTCATCCATTTTTTATGGCTGCATAGTATTCCATGGCTTATTTGTGCCACATTTTCTTAATCTATCATTGATGGACATTTGGTTGGGTTCCAAGTCTTTGCTATTGTGAATAGTGTCACAATAAACATACATGTGCACGTGTCTTTATGGTAGCATGATTTATACTCCTTTGGGTATATACCCAGTAATGGGATTGCTGGGTCAAATGGTATTTCTAGTTCTAGATCCTTGAGGAATCACCACACTGTCTTCCACAATGGTTGAACTAGTTTACACTCCCACCAACAGTGTAAAAGCATTCCTATTTCTCCATATCCTCTCCAGCATCTGTTGTTTCCAGACTTTTTAATGATCACCATTCTAACTGGCATGAGACGGTATCTCATTGTGGTTTTGTTTTGCATTTCTCTGATGACCAGTGATGATGAGCATTTTTTCATGTGTCTGTTAGCTGCATACACTTTTGGATGTGACACAGGCACTGTTATAACAGACTTTCAATAGATTATTTTATTTAGCCTTCCTGACAATATTATGAGCTAGATATTATTATCCTTATCTTAGAAACAGATAAACTGAGGTCTTTAGACTTGGCATTTCTTGCCAAAGTTAATACAGGTGTTATCGAATGGCTTTATATCCAAACAGTCTCATGCTGGACTACTCTAAACTACCAAACTACTGACCTGTCCCTGAAATGTGATGGCTATTTGGGCAAAGGATGCATCAGCCTAGAACAGGTCCTACTTGACTCCATGGGAGCATATGTAGAAAATTATGCCTCTGCTGGTCATTTGCATGATTGCAGGAAAACAGCCTATATGCCATCTTGATGTAAAACCACCATGATTACTGATGTTTGACCTCCACATACCAAGGTGTTTGGCAGAAAAGTCTATAAACAATGTCTGTAGCATAGATAACCCGCGTAAAAACACAACCTCCCCCATGATCACGAATCTTAGCAAGAAAGTCTGAAGACATGGTCAGCTGCCTATGTTTTACCCTAAAACTTGCTATACACAGAACACTTTCTGGAAGGTGAGTGTGAGGATCTACCATGTCACAACTGCCTGAGTTATTATTGCTTCTGTTTTTCTCGAGTAAATGTTTCATTCCCAGAAACTGGATGCGTGTTAGCCTCTTTCCTTTTTTTTTTTTTTTTTTTTTTTTGAGCTGGAGCTTCTCACTGTCTCCCAGGCTGGAGTGCAGTGGCACAATCTCAGCTCACTGTAAGCTCCACCTCCCAGGTTCACCCCATTCTTCTGCCTCAGCCTCCCAAGTAGCTGGGACTACAGGCGCCCGCCACCATGCCTAATTTTTTTTTTTTTTTTTTTTTTTGTATTTTTAGTAGAGACTGGGTTTCACCATGTTAGCCAAGATGGTCTCAATCTCCTGACCTTGTGATCCGCCTGCCTCGGCCTCCCAAAGTGCTGGGATTACAGGCGTGAGCCATCGCAGCCTGGCCATTAGCCTCTTTTTTAAGACTCTCAGCTCCCACAGTCTTTGGGGTTAAATTTGTATATGCCTGCTAACTGTAGAACAGTGGTCTTTGGAAAAATTTCCCTGAGAATGTCTAGTTTGCAAAAGTTTGACCAAAATGGCAGGCTCCTCTCCCCTGGATGGTAAGAAATCAGATTTGCCTTGTTTTCTTTGCCTTGCAAAGAATTAATGCATCCCAACATTTTCCTGAGATGGGAGACAAATTTCTGTGATCTTTCCTTTGACCCTTTTACTTCCCACTGGACAAACAGTGTGTCTGATCATAGTATTTCTACAAGTCCAGCAATCCTTTGACAGAATGTCTTTCCTTCAGTCATAAGGGCTAGTCTCTGGGTGCAATGTAGAAAGTGAAGTGTCCTTTGGGAGGCTGAGGTGGGCGGATCACAAGATCAGGAGGTCGAGAACATCCTGGCTAATGTGGTGAAACCCCATCTCTACCGAAAATACAAAAAATTAGCTGGGCGTGGTGGCGGGCGCCTGTAGTCCCAGCTACGTAGGAGGCTGAGGCAGGAGAATGGCGTGAACCTGGGAGGCGGAGCTTCCAGTGAGCTGAGATTGCGCCACTGCACTCCAGTCTGGTGAACAGAGCGAGAAACCCCCCCCCAAAAAAAAAAAAAAAAAAAAAAAGACAGTGAAGTGTCAGTGAGCCTGGGATATGTTAGGCTTCTAGCTTCTAGAGAAGCTCTCTCCCTGTTAGCTGAACACTGAATATGCAATGAAAGGTGATGTCAAATTTATCAAAATAGATGTGCAGCTTTGCCTTATACAAACTGAGTTGTTATATGTGCCTGAACAGGGGTAGTCTGAAAGAAAAAGATCAAAGTAAATGTAAGGAAAAAAAAATCATTGAAAAGTAGACAATACAGAGGAAGAAGAAGAAAAAGGAGGAGGTGGGGGTGGGAGGAGGAGGACGAAGGGAAGACGGAGGAGGAGGAAAGAATAATCAAACCAAACCTAATATTCGCAGAGAGATAGTAGAAATCCATTTCTTGGCCGGGCGCGGTAGCTCAAGACTGTAATCCCAGCACTTTGGGAGGCCAAGACGGGCGGATCACGAGGTCAGGAAATCGAGACCATCCTGGCTAACACTGTGAAACCCTGTCTCTACTAAAAAATACAAAAAACTAGCCGGGCAAGGTGGCGGGCACCTGTAGTCCCAACTACTCAGGAGGCTGAGGCAGGAGAATGGGGTAAACCTGGGAGGCGGAGCTTGCAGTGAGCTGAGATCCGGTCACTGCACTCCAGCCCGGGCGACAGACCAAGACTCCGTCTCAAAAAAAAAAAAAAAAAAAAAAAAGAAATCCATTTCTTTAAAGAAAGAACTGGATGTTATGATTAAGAAGCAAAGTGTAATAAAAAAACTCCTATTAAAGAAATATATACATATATTCATGTGTGTATATTTGTGATTTTTAATCAAAATAATAGATTAGGAATCACGTTAATATTTCCAAAATAGTAGAGCAAAAAACAAAGTGAAAGAAAAGTAGAAGAGAAAAAAATAGAAAATTAAAGAATCATTGGTGATTCAACATGTAATAAGCAGAGCAAAGAAAGGGAAAATGGAGAAAAAATTAAGAGAATAAATTATTGAAATGATAACTTATAAATTTCCCCATACCTGAAGGAGTAGAGCCTCCTAACTGAAAAGACTCACATAATTTTCTACAGAGAGAAAAATAATAATAATAAATGACAAAATGCATCATCATAACATCTCAGAACATGATAGATTTTAAAAATTCTAAAAATGCTTTAAAAATTCAAAACAGGCAACCAAAAGAATTTACAAATCAGTTTTTAAATAGATTTAATAACAACACAGGAAAGATATGATAGCAGTACTTTCAAAATTCCAGGGGAAAATAATTTTTAGTCTAGAAGTCCAAATGCATCTAAATGCACCAATCAAATGTAGAACACCAAATTTCTTTCTCATTGTTTTTTCTTAGAAACCCACTAGGAGATATGCTTCTCAGGAAGCAGAGAGACTAACATAGGAAAAAGAAAAAAAGAATTCCCATGATATGGGAAACAGAGTCCCAAAATGGCATTTGTGCATTGGGTCTGGAAATTTACCAGTCGGATAGAAGGACTGAGTTCTCTGGGTTGATGGCCACCATGGAAACAGCAAACTGATAATTACTTTATATGTTGACATTTTGGGAAACACTTTCAACATGCTTATATGGCTTCAGTGAAGCATAAGGAAAAAAATAAATACATAGAAAATTAGGCAAATAGACCTTACCCTGAGTGACTTAACACAGGAACAGAAAACCAAATACAGCATGTTCTCACTTATAAGGGAGCTAAACATTCGGCACACATGGACATAAAAACGGCAACAACAGAATTCGGGGACTACTAGAGGCAAGAGGAGAGGGACAAGGGTAGAAAAACTATTGAGTACTATGCTCACTACACCTGGATGATGGGATTAATCGTACTCCAAACCTCAGTATCACACCGCATACCCATATAACAAACCTGTAGAGGTACCCCCAAATCTAAAATAAAAGTTGAAATTATTTTTTACAAAGAAAAGCAAAAAAAAAAAAAAAAAAAAAAAAAAAAACACACAAACTAAATAATATTGAGTCTAAGAGAAAAGATGTAAGATTGTTCTAATAACTAAAAGTGATAAAGAGTTGTGGAATTCAACTCCAGTATCATGAAAGGAACTCATTTGCAAGTGGGGGAGAAGTTGAATGTAATGTAAATAATAGGGAAAATTGGAGAAATAACAACAACCAAAAAAATTGGCAAATACAAAAATCATTAATTCTAAGAAATCAAAAGTTGCACTTCTTGACCCTGCAGTGAAAATACTTACTTAGTCCTTAAATATAAACAGTAATGAATGGTGTAACCTGAACTGTAATGTAACGTTATTAAAAAGAAGGAGGGAAAGGAAATAAATGTGTCAAGAAAGATGACGCAACAGAGTCTCTCCTCAGCTTTCCAACCAGAGATGTTTGATAAACATGTGAAATTAAGAGTGGTATGAGAATATTTAGATGAACCAAACAGGTGAATACCAAGGAAAATTAAAAATGGGAAAGAGTTGTAAGCAGCTCTCTCTGAGCGGCAGGACCAAGGGTTGGTGCAGGAGACAGTTTTTCCCTATAAACCTCGGAGAACTGCTTGATGCAACTATGTTTCTATTTTGCTTTAGAAAAAATGTAAATTCTAAGTTGTTATGAAGTTTAATAATATTACGGTTTATAACAGACAAGTCAAATTGTTTTTACTCATTTAAGAAATAGAAGTTCTTAAAGGCACTTATAATGAGTGGTATAATGTTGTTTTAGCTTTTTTGTTTTTTTACTTCTAACATTATTTGTGATTCTCTGGAAATTTAAAATAGTTAATAAATATACGAAAATTGATAATAAGAGTATCAGGAAAAAGAGCATCAATCAAAATATGAGTAACTGCGGCAGGGAGAGTAGGAAGCTGGAGAATGAGTACAACTACATGACATTCCAATGTACACACTACCATAATGTATTTTTCTTACTATCACTGGTGTTATTATTATTATTATTATTTATTTATTATTTATTTATTTATTTTTTTGAGACGGAGTCTCTCTGTGTCACCCAGGCTGGAGTGCAGTGGCGCAATCTGGGCTCACTACAAGCTCCGCCTCCCAGGTTCAGGCCATTCTTCTGCCTCAGCCTCCCGAGTAGCTGGGACTACAGGCGCCCGCCACCACGCCTGGCTAATTTTCTTTTGTATTTTTAGTAGAGACGGGGTTTCACAGTGTTAGCCAGGGTGGTCTCGATCTCCTGACCTGGTGATCCGCCAGGCTCCGCCTCCTAAAGTGCTGGAATTACAGGCGTGAGCCACCGCGCTCGATATTTATTGAGTACTTACCATCTACCAGACATCATACTAATTATTTTGTATACATTCTTTCCACAACATCTCTAGATAAATACTATTAAAACTCTCACACTAATGACTTTCTGCCATATTGCCTTCTTTTATTTCCTTCTTAGCAACTATAACTCTCTGAATTGATGCTGTCTTTTTGTTGGAGTTTTTAAAATTTGTTTATTGTTTGTCTACAATGTAAGTTGCATGAGACTAGAGACCTAGTCTGTGTTATTTATTACCTGGAGCACAGTAGGCACTCAGTAAATTTTGTGCAAACAATGGATGAGGTTGACAAAATCAAGCTGGAAAAGGTTCAATTTGAGTACTCAAGATGAGTACTTAAAACAGAAATATGCTCAGATGCTGAAAGAAGTTTCAAATATATGAAAATAATTATTGTTAAATTATGTATAGTATTGTTCAATGTGTGTGTGTATGTGTGAATGTGTATTTGTGTAGGAAATACGAAAGTTTGAAAGTATATAAGATAATAATATTGAATATCACACAACAAAGGGTCAAATTTTTTCTCTTCTCTATTCTAATTTACCTACAATTAACATAACTTGTATGATAAACATAATAAAATTTTGTAAAAAGTTTTTGGAAAAAACCACATGTTACAAAGTTTCTTAGTCCACTTGAGGACCAAATGTAACACCATGGCCTTATTATCACAGCATGATTAATTAAGCAGCTGAAATAACCAATACTCAACCAAGTCAAAGGATTGAGCTCTTTTTTAAAGAATCTTCTTAAAACATACTCAGGGTCCAGTGCCGAAGCTGACTCTTTTGCGTCATCAAAATCACCTACTGAAGTTATGTATACATAAGTACAATTATATATTGCTTGGCTTGGGGTCCTATCAATGATTAACAGACAATATTCCTCACTGTCAGTTCTTGAAGAAACCAAAGGTATCCTGTGTTCCATTTTCTCCTTCAAGGCAAAATCCATTTGCTCTAAGTTTTATTTTTTGCCTTCATTCTTAGTTTTGCCCTTTTTTTTTTTTAATATAGTTTAATTTCTTTTCCTTGCTGCTGTTTGTTCTTTCTGCATCCTTTCTCATGAAACTGCCATTTTTCGAGACCTAAATGAACTGGTTAGTGTGGTCATGAAAATTACCTTATAACCTTTCTTTATGAATCAATCTGTTCCTCTCTAAAGCTAGTGTTGATGGCCCAGATTCAGTTCACCATGCACTAATACAGAGATTGTTTACTTAATGGACTGAAACATAATAATAAAAATTTTTCTCCTCACCTCATTTGACCTACAAATAAGCTTTCATTTTCAGCTTTCACTTTTTTTTTTATTGCTTTCTTTGTCTTGCTTATAATAATATAAATCTGGTTAGACTAGCTGGTGTGTCAATTCCTGTTAATAAAATAAACCATTTCTTCTCATAACATATGTTTTCAGATAATTAAACCAGTAGGGAACATTTACCCAATGTTATGTATTATTGCTCAATTTATAAAATTGAATGTTTGAATGATGATATGTGTATATAATATACACACACACAAAATGCCAGGGTAGGCGTGGGGAATACTATTATAAACTATGTTCAATTAAGAACTGTCATGTAAAAATGTAAGAATATATTTTCACAATTCACTGAAGCATATTTGTTATAGATACACACAACAGCATATAAAATGTGTAATAATCCTGCAAAGGCTGAATGAGATGGTAGAGAATGGAGCAGATTCTTTTGTTACCCATGTAGAACAGCTGTGTGATCAACTCCCCAACTGCCTTTTGGGAATGAAGCCAACTCTGAGACCAGGCACACCAGGTGATAATCTAACAGATGCAGCAGGAGCTCCACCTACTCGCTGCATTGAAACACAGACATTATCACCTAAAAACAAACAAAATAGCAGCCTGTGTGAGGAGAATAGTATTAAACACGCAAAACAGAAATGGACATCAGGTCCCTTTTAGGAAGTCAGGATTTTGATGGCCTATGAAGTAAAGAGAAATAGCAAATTAAATAGCTTCTTCATTTTAAAAGAAAGAATCTGCCTCTTCTCTTTTATTATACTATTTGTAACTCAATCAAGTAATATAGATTAAGTAGCCTAAAAAATGATTCCACATGCAAATGAAGTTGCTTTCCTATGTTAAATATTATTTGGAAGGAAATTAAGTGATTTGAGCAGAGGAGAATTAGGTGAATACAGGTAACTTGTGTAATGGAGTAAATAAATCACATGAGATCACGTAAGTAGAAAAAATAAGTGACTTTATTTTATTCTTAGGAGCCAGAATGCCAAAGTTGTATTTTTTCCTGTTCAGACATTGATTTTCAGAATAGCCTACAGCATGTAATAACCTTTCTACTTTAGTATCCTTATGCAGAAAATTGGGATTATATATTTTATTAGTTTGAGTTTATCACTAGAGTGCTGAAGGGATGAATTCTTTTATATATCTGTATTGATACATTTTGTAAAAGTCATTTTGAAATCCTGCCAAAAACCAGCCATCCCATCTTTGACAATCAGTTGTTGTTTTTTAAATGGTTGTTGAAATTTATTATAATTTATTTTATTTTTTCCATTGGTAAACAAAACTTTTGAAGGAAAACCCTGAATGCAACTTAATTAAATCAGTGTTAATTTTTGCAAGCAACATATTTACTTAAATGTTTATTTTTATTACAATATTACACAAATTTTAGCAAGACAAATCAACCATTCTGGAAATTAGGTCTGATAGATTCAGTACCTTTACAGGTTTGATGTATTGTCAGCATTTTTCTTGCAGAGAGCTAATCTTTTCCCCAATATCTCACACAGCTAAAGCTAAAATGAATGTGCAACTTTCTGAGGCTTTCCCAATGGAACAATGTGTATCACATAGCAACAGCTGCCGAGGAGAAAACTACACAGCGAGCTTGAGTTTTTTCCCTCTTGTAAAGATTATTACATCCAGTTGCAGGAAATGTATGCCAATACTGTCTTAAACATATTCTACTTGTATGTCTATGTTACTGCATTTAATACCTATTATCACATGTTACATTTTGCATTTCCAAAGAATTTTTACATCTGTTAAATAGCCCTATGAGAGCAGGTGTGATTACTCCTGTTTTACATCTGGGAAAGCTGATATTCACAGGATGTGGGTGTCTCGATGAAGATCAGAAGGCTGGGCTTACGCAGAACCAGAACTAGAGTTTTTACTCAGTTCACTTTTTACCATACTTTGCTATATAGTCCATATGTATATTGACCTACATGGTTTATTTTCTTAACAGGATTTGACACACCAGCTCGTCTAACCAGATTTATATTATTACAAGCAAGACAAAAAGGGCAATAAAAAGAAGTGAAAGCTGAAATGAAAGCTTACTTGTAGGTCAGCATGTATATAGTTCATGTGTATGTTAACAAAAAATAAAAAATAATAGTACAGTGTTATATACTAACATGCTATTTTATAATCAACTGGGTCATATGTATTATGGAGAGAAGCACTATGTCTATTGATTGTCCTAATTTCTATGTAATCATAGTGCAGTTTGGTTTTTGTCTTGTAAATGATGGTGGTTTGGAACTGCTGCTAATTGCTAATGCTCCTGGATACATTTGGCAGTAGTCTCCGGCAAGCAAACCCACAACAAGCAAATTAAATCCTTAACAATAGTTTTCTCTAAGAGCTTACAGTATGAATGACAAAGGGATTGTGGATGCCCAAAAATTTAAATAAAAATATAAGTGATTATATTTTATGTAAAGAAACATAAACTGCTTAGAGCTTATAGTACAATGGACAACAATAAAGAGACTCAACCTCTTGCTAGAGTTGAAATACCATGAACTTTGAGGCAAAAAAAAAAATTTTTTTTAATCCCGGAATTGGAAAGATTTGCTATTTGACATGAAGGCAAACACTTCATAATCAGGTCAGCAGGGCATTCCAGGCGTAGTGTATGAGACAATCATAGGCAGATGTGGGATGAATGGACCCAGAAACTTAGTTTACTCAAAAGCAGCACCCATCTCATTAGGAATAACATAAATAATGACCAGGAAAATGGGAGATACCAGAACTTTCTCATCTACAGCGCTGGAGCAGTTCGCTACTTAGTATTTCACTTCCCCTGTTATTCGTTTTGTTTTATGCTGTACTTATTCTCTACATAGTGCCAACTTTACTTACTTATTTGGCAATTTTTGCCTCATAAGCTATTGGTGATGAGCCACAAACAAGGTAGACAGCTTAAGAAATGAGTACATAAACACACACATACACACACACAAGCACCAGACCCCTATAGTTTCAGTTCAGAGACACCTTTCAATGTCATCAAGTGCCAAATGCCTCTATCTTATCACATTCCCCACACCACATCCCACCCCATACCTGTATCCACTTTTGCCTGCTTAAACATCATTCAAGTAAGCCTTCCCTAACCCTCACAGACTAGACAACGAACCCCTGCTAAATGCTTTGATCATTTCCATAATTGTCTTCCACAGCTGATAGTCATTATATAATTTTGCAATTGGAAATGGTAATTGTATACCAATGTAATTTTTTTAAAAATCTGCTAATCATTCAATAAAATTCCTGAGTTTTTTTTTTTTAAGACTGTGAGCTTTATGAGAAACAATGAAAGGTGTGTTTTGATTCATACTACTTCAGCATCTTGCAGAGTGGATGAATACATACTTGTTGAATAATTGAGCTTGTTCTAAGGATAATTCTCAAGTTGAGAGAGAAGTGCAGGTATGGAAGAGAGATAAGAGCAAATAAGATAAAGAAGAAAACCAGATTCACTCACTCATTTGTATTTGTATAATTGTCAGTTCAATGGCCAATATATGGTAAAAATAGTAAAAAACTAGTAAAGGGGTTGACTATTAAAGTTTAATAATTTTTACTATTAAACCTCTATGATTTTTACCATATATCAGAGTTTCTTTTTAAATGAACTTTATTTTACAGGGCTTAGAGCATAATTTTCTTATTTGCATGATTACAGAAGTTTACAGTTGCATATATTATGGAGTTTACAGGCTAAAAGTGTTGTTTTGCACTTGGTCATGAAGGAAACCCACAATTATGACACTGCTTCTCTAAAGAAATTATCTGTGATCTACATAACTGTAATCTGTATGAAAACATGGTCCCCCATGTATTCTCTGGGAAGAATAGAAAGAACTTGCCTATGGGTAAGAATGCAAATTGTCAACCATAAATTAGTGCAAAGCCCTTCGGAAGCCTAAACAAAGGTATTGAGGCAGGAAAATAGGGTCTGGAGGCAGGGAACATAAGGCCTATTCACACTTCAGCTATGACAGGAAATATTCTCTCCATAGGGCGTAGGCCAAGTAAATGACTTTGTAACTTCACTTCATCCTCTGCATTTACATAGGCTGTACCCCAAGTAGAGGGTATTTAAACTCCCAAAAATTCTGTAATGGGTCCTTGAGCCCCTATGCTCGGGCCAGCTCCCACACTGTGGAGTGTACTTTCATTTTCAATAGATCCCTTCATCCTTCCTTGCTTTGTGTTTTTATCCTGTTCTTTGTTCAAGACGCCAAGAATCTGGATACCCTCCACCAGTGACAGTATGACTAGGGAAAGGATGAGTAGAGAACATGATTTTGGAAATTCAGAGAGAGATACAAAATTTGGGAAACACAGCTTGAAAATGTGGGTTTAGAAAGTAGTACAGATGAGTTTTATCTTGCAAATTTTAGAATACTAAAGATACAACTAAGAGTTAGCCCAAACCAAAGTATTGTTTTATATGCATGCTCAGTTGGAATCTTCTTAACCTAAAATGTCACTGAAAATTTAATACATGCAGGGTTTTCCTCCCATCTTTAGCTTTTTGCCTAGAGAAATGGGCACCTTGTAAGTTGCCCTTAAGTAGGGGATTCTTTAAATTGCAAACAATACTACTTGAAAAGCACGAGGAAGAAGAATGTGTCATTCAAGTACTAGGAAGAAGAATGCATCATTTATTCATTGAAAACATATTTATTAGGCATCTATTATATGTCGAATGCATAGATGTAAATGTTTGACTCAGATAGACACAGTTATTGTCTTCATCTTATAGCAAAGAGTGGCAGACATGAAACAAAAAATTACACAATTAGTCATTTCATAACAATAGTGTTAATGCTGGCTGAGTGGTGCATGCCTGTAATCCCAACACTTTGGGAGGCTGAGGCAGGAGAATCACTTAAGAATCACTTTGAGACCAGCCTGGGCAACATAGCGAGGCCTCACCTCTATTAAAAAAAAAAAAGAGGGCTGGGTGCTATGACTCATGCCTGTAATTCCAGCACTTTGGGAGGCCCAGGCGGGCGGATCACAAAATCAGGAGTTTGAGACCAGACTGACTAACATGGTGAAACCTCGTCTCTACTAAAAATGGCAGGCACCTGTAATCCCAGGTACTTGGGAGGCTGAGGCAGGAGAATCACTTGAACCTCGGAGGCAGAGGTTGAGGTGAGCTGAGATCATGCCAGTGCACTCCAGCCTGGGCAACAGAGCAAGACTGTCTCAAAAAAAAAAAAAAAAAAAAAAAAAAAAAAAAAAAAAAAACAATAGCACAATAGCAAGGTGTGCATGCACACCTTTAGTCCCAGCTACTCAGGAGGGTGAGGCACTTGAGATCAGGAGTTTGAAGTTACAGTGAGCTATGATAGTAACACTGCACCCCAGTCTGGGCAACAGAGCAAAACTCTGTCTCTAAAACAACCTTTTTTGAAAATAGTGTTAATCCTATGGAAGATAAGTAGAGAGTGTTGTGAGAGTCTGTTACAAAGACACCTGACCTGGACTGGGAGGAGGTGATTTGTCCAGGCATCTTGAGAGAGTTGTATTTCAGTTGAGGCCTGAGAAATTAGTAAAAATTAATTAATAATGTTATTTGGCCAGACAGCATTTAAATCTCTGTTATTTATTTTATAAATTTGCCACTTAATGAGTTTTGAAGGTGGCTGATTCCACCGTAGCCAACAGAAACTAAAAATGTCAGAAACTCATTTTCCCAACATTTTTTATGGTTAAAGTATGGCTACATTTATACAGGCTCTGCCATCAAGACATAACCATAAAAGACCGAATGGGGAGCAAGTGCCACAAAATGAATAGGAACTGGAGGGAATGTTGTGTAGGTATCAGCTAATTCAGCAATAATGAATTCCTTGGGCAACCGGCTTGGCGGGGTAAACAGTGCATATGGGGCTTGGTGTTGAGGACGTTGTCTACTCTGCAGAGAGTCTAGAGTGATTGGAGATGTGGTTCCTCACTGCACGGCCACAAGCTTTATCCTCTAAAGATCTCCCAATAATTCTAGGAGTCTCCTAGAAAAATTTAATACTTTTTTTCTCCTTAATTTATAGTTGGATTTTGTTATTTAGAATTAGGCAAAGAAGTGGGAGAGAGTAAACAAGAGATTCCTGGTGGAGGCCAGAGTGAATGTGTGCTGCAGCCCAAGCATCCTGGGTAGGTGTGAGGGAGCGTGTGACAGATGAGGCCAGTGCAATGGGCAGGGACCAGGGAAGGCAGAGTCTTGAGGTCACGAAAAGGATTAACAATGAGAAGTCACTAAAGAATTTTAAGCATGTGCAAAGTATGATAACATTTACATTTTAAAAAGTGACTCAAAGATGGAAAAGTATATGTTTGAAATTACTATGGCTAGACAAAGGAAATGACCGTGGAAGTGCAGATCGATAGCTAGATTTCAAACATGCTGTGAAGAAAAATAAATAGTCTTTGGCAAGAGGTCAGATGTGTAAGAGTAGAGCATTTTACTTACACAACAACTTGCTACTTGTTCAACGAAAGTGGATGACAGATGGAATAATTTCAATATAAATGTATTCGTGGCTGATTTGATTTGCATATATTCTACTAAGCCAAATGTAGTCAGGGGAAGCACACAGTTAGTATACAGGCTGATATTTCTACTGTTTTCTTAGCCCAAAATTAATAGATTAAATTTTTCTTCGTTTTATGCTGTCTTTCTTTGGTACATTGTAACATTGTGTCATCTCTTCGATACCAATTTAATCCTTTTTTTCTTGCAATGGGGAAAGAGCGGAAAGCATTAATTGGTTCTAGAAAGGTACCAAAAGACATTCACAGGTTATATAAATAAAAGGGTTGAGAATCAGCTTGGTTGACACTTATTGTGTCTCAGCAATGAAATCCAATTATCAGTAATAGAAGAAGAATAGGAATTACTTATTCCCACTATTTAGTAAAAATAAGTCAGATGTTCTAACAGTTGGAAGTTCTTCCATTGTCTTCTATTTATAATGCTGCAGAACTCAACATCTACAGGTTCACTGGATATTTGCAACCATCAGTGGAGTCCATTGTCTCGTCATACTTCCTCACTGGGACCTATTTCATCTAACTGTACGCCCTTATCTGTAGTCCTACAGCACCATAAGGACATTTCTAACACACATGGGTGTAGGGCATGATGGTGTTGGTTTAACTAAGTCTTCCTTGGGTGCAGAAACCAGATCCTATAAGATGAGATGCAGCTTCTCTGGCACACATGAGTTCAATCGCCTTTATCGTTGACCTGAATGGTTCATACTTACTCTGGCCCCATTTTTAGTTCTCCAGTTTCCTTCCTTTTGTAAAATTGATACTCTGCCCTTATATTCTGACTTCTCGTCAACCATCTCTAAGTCTGACCTATGGGCTACATATGTTCTTGCTTAGTGTCATGTATCTGGCTCCTTACCTTTTCTAACACCAGTCTTGATCTGTTATGTAATTCTCTGGTAATTGTTTGTGAAGTTTCCATTCCATTATGGTAAGAAGCCTTAGGAAAACATAAATTAATTATGATCTTAAGTAGGTTAGGTATGTCCATCCTGCACCATGTACAATAGGCCAGAAAGATGTATGATAAAAGGCAACTTTTCATTTGGGGGCAAGGAGGGAGATAGGAACAGGTAGAACATGGAATATTTAGAGTAGTGCAACTATTCTGTATGATACTGTCATGGGATATACGTGTCATTATACATTTATTACAAGCCATAGGATGCACTACCAAGAGTGAGCCATTATGTACATAAAGGACTACAATTAATAATAATTTATCTATATTGGCTCATCAATTGTAACAAATGTACCACAGTAATGCAAGATGTTAATAATAGGGGAAGCTGCTGGGTGCAGTGAATGGCATATGGGAACCTTGTATACTTTCCAAGCAATTTTTCTGAAACCTGAAACTACTTTAAAAAATAAAGGTTATTCTCCTTGAAGTCTGGATATATTTTTTTAATTAAAAAAATCTAAAATAAAGTTTATTAATTTTTAAAAAATGAAAACTTTCTCTCCCATTTTATGTTCCAGCTACCTGGCTTATTTCCCTATAAGCAATGTGTTCACAGAATGCTTTATATTCTATCAATACATTAAAATTCATAATGACAATTAGCCAGCAACTATAAGTGCCACTTTTAAAACTGAAAGCATGGTTTACTACAAGAAAACAAAACTGCTCCTTGCCACTGTTCTTCCTTTAGTTCTGTCATAGCTCCAAGTTCCTTTACACCCCAGAGGTTTGCTTAAGTTTTGCTTCTACTTGAATAAGTTTATCTAGGTTAGATGAGAACCTATCATTCACTTTCACTTTTCACAATGATTTTCTCGGTAGTACATATTATAATTAATTACATATTAATTCACATAATTATTTTCTGTAAAGTCTGTCCATCCTCTTGGACAAATCTGGCAAACTGATGTCCTCTGGAAACATTTGCTTAAATTCAACATTTTAAAAAGTCACAAATTAGACAGATGTGAATGTGGTTTTTAAGTAATAATACCAACAACTTAATATACCTGTTGCACAATAACAAATCTGCTTTCTCGTATATATTACTGTCAGGTGGTTTCTGCTAGACATTTGATCTGTGACCCCCAGATTCTAATGTGAGTTCTATACAGACCAGGAATGACATCTGTAGAATTCTAGGTTGTGTCTTTCCTCTGTTTTTATACACTAACGTCATTAGGCAGGGCGATTGCATGGTATAACCTCAGGGGCCTCTATTTACATAGTAACATAGAGTATAACTCACACTAACTTACAAAGCAGTCCTGAGAATAGGCCTTCAGTAAATATCTGTTAAATGAAATAAAAACAACATACTCATTATAGAAAAGGGCAGAAATTATTAAATTAATAAATTGGCCTTTTTCTAAACAGAATAAAGTTTATTTGATTTAGTGTGTGTTCGAGTCAACATTATTTCTATTCAATCAGAATAATGTGGTATATCGGATCATTGTTCCCAATTCTTCAGTATTACCCTGTAATGGTAATACCCTGCAATAGAACAACCATACTCTTTGATTTGTGGTTTTTCAGTACCTTCCTTTGATGCAGTGCATATGTTTCCACTCCACTAAAGTTTGACTCAGCTAATTGACCTGCCAAGGCAGGTAGGACAGAAGTGGAGAAACGTACATCGAACACTATGAAAAACTGAAAAGGTGATTATGTCTTTTGGCTTAGCCTTCTGGAATTTTTACCCTCTGCCATGAGAAAAATATGCCCATGTGTCTATTTTCTGTTCAGCCTGAATGCAGCAGTGGAGCATGTGAGGAAGACCTAAATCCAACCAAAGCTGGGAATCCAGCCTAGGGACATCTAAGCACAGAGGAGCTCAGTCAAGACAAACCCAGCAGCAGTTGATCTGGAGACTCATGAGTGAGAAATATTAACGTTTATTGTTAGAAGCCATTGAAATTATTGTGGTTGCTTATTATCAGCATTATCCCAGTTAAGAAAAAAATGAGAAATGACAATGCACACTTCAAAAGTACTAAAAGTAGTACTAAAAATAGGCAGGGCTCCCTGCTGATGACCTCAGCAATGTAAAATAGTTCAGCACTAATTTTTAATTTTGGTGAGAGAATTTTTTTGGGAATTTGTACACTCATTTTTAAAAACAGGTCAATATTTCTTTATAGCCCTTTATTTATTCTGCCTTTAATAAAACAAAATTCACTTACCTCTATCCAAGCACCCCAAATTAAACCATTCTGAAGGGTAAAAAAATATATTTTGCATGATTATAGAATGCTTATGTTTTGAACTACTTAGTTTTACAAGCACCAGTGAGTAAACAAACATCACGTGATAGAAACAGCAAACTCACATTAAAGGTATTTGTCCAATATATACAAAACAAAAGAATAAAATCAAACTACAGAAGTTATTTATCATTTAAATCAATTGTCAAGCATGCTGTAGGTATAGGATTGAAGCCAAAATAACAGTGATTTCCATTTACTGTGACAAGCAGCATCATAAGGCATTTGTGTACATGATTTCTAGTGTTCTCAATAGCTCTACAGAGGAGACATTTTTATTTCCACTTTAGAGCTGAAGATACTGAAGCTTCAGGAGATGTGAAGTGATCTGCATGAGAACACGTATCCACTCAACCAGGGCTTCAGTAAAAAAGATTTGTCTGACATCATGACCACAGCATGACTCACACACTGCCCTAAGGTCATTTCTCTTTTAATACTTCCAAATACCCACATAGTCATAAAAATGTTTGCTGAGTCGAATTGAAAGTGGACAGGTACACAATTCACCAGGAGGTAAGTTAGCAAAAGCAGCCACTTTACCTCTTTAACTACGTTTCTCCCACAGTAAGAGTAAAATTGTTCCCTTAAAGTCCATCAAGGTGATCAATATTGTTTTTATTTAGTGTAGACTTTCTCTGTTTGGTTTTTAAGAAAAATAGGACATTTACCAGATCCTCAGCATCCACAATTTGATAGCTCTTGTATTGGCCAACTTCTTAATCCAAATGTTCTGCCAAATATAAACAGTTCTGCAATCTAGCATAGAATAATGATTTTTCAGGAGCAATTCTTTTAGACAATTAGAAGCTTCTTCTCCATGATTTTTTTCTCATATTATATGCTGCCATATGGTAACAAGAATCTACCCAGCATAGCATATGGAAAACTTGCCATGCATGGGGAAAACATTAAAGAAAAAATATAGAAACAAGAGATGTTGCCATTGCTCATACCACTGCGTAAGAAAATTTCTTGCCACTGGTGCCAATGCATAAGTAGTTTAACATATCTCTTATGTGTGATTTCTATTTTATGTTTAAGTCTGGGTTACTAAGTAATACCCTGCCAGTATTGATCCCTATTTGGATGCTACTTGAACAAAAATGTTTTTGTACCTAAATAGTGGCCTAGCATGGCCAATCCAGAATGTTCTCTCTCTCCTCCTTGGGAAGCCTCTTCTATTCTTAATTTTCGTTTATATCACCAAAGAATTAGTTTCTCAGAGTTGGTATTTTCAAACCATTCTCATTTCTTTTTTTTTTTTTTTTATTATACTTTAAGTTCTAGGGTACATGTGCATAACGTGCAGGTTTGTTACATATGTATACTTGTGCCATGTTGGTGTGCTGCACCCATCAACTCGTCAGCACCCATCAACTCGTCATTTACATCAGGTATAACTCCCAGTACAATCCCTCTCCCCTCCCCCCTTCGCCATGATAGGCCCCATTGTGTGATGTTCCCCTTCCCGAGTCCAAGTGATCTGATTGTTCAGTTCCCACCTATGAGTGAGAACATGTGGTGTTTGGTTTTCTGTTCTTGTGATAGTTTGCTAAGAATGATGGTTTCCAGCTCATCCATGTCCCTACAAAGGACATGAACTCATCCTTTTTATGGCTGCATAGTATTCCATGGTGTATCTGTGCCACATTTTCTTAATCCAGTCTGTCACTGATGGACATTTGGGTTGATTCCAAGTCTTTGCTATTGTGAATAGTGCCGCAATAAACATACGTGTGCATGTGTCTTTGTAGTAGCATAATTTATAATCCTTTGGGTATATACCCAGTAGTGGGATGGCTGGGTCATATGGTACATCTAGTTCTAGATCCTTGAGGAATTGCCATACTGTTTTCCATAATGGTTGAACTAGTTTACAATCCCACCAACAGTGTAAAAGTGTTCCTATTTCTCCACATCCTCTCCAACACCTGTTGTTTCCTGATTTTTTAATGATTGCCATTCTAACTGGTGTGAGATGGTATCTCATTGTGGTTTTGATTTGCATTTCTCTGATGGTGAGTGATGATGAGCATTTTTTCATGTTTCTGTTGGCTGTATGAATGTCTTCTTTTGAGAAATGTCTGTTCATATCCTTTGCCCACTTTTTGATGGGGTTGTTTTTTTCTTGTATATTTGTTTGAGTTCTTTGTAGATTCTGGAAATTAGCCCTTTGTCAGATGAGTAGATTGCAAAAATTTTCTCCCATTCTGTAGGTTGCCTGTTCACTCTGATGGTAGTTTCTTTTGCTGTGCAGAAGCTCTTTAGTTTAATTAGATCCCGTTTGTCAATTTTGGCTTTTGCTGCCGTTGCTTTTGGTGTTTTAGACATGAAGTCCTTGCCCATGCCTATGTCCTGAATGGTACTACCTAGATTTTCTTCTAGGGTTTTTATGGTATTAGGTCTAACCTTTAAGTCTCTAATCCATCTTGAATTAATCTTTGTATAAGGAGTAAGGAAAGGATCCAGTTTCAGCTTTCTACTTATGGCAAGCCAATTTTCCCAGCACTGTTTATTAAATAGGGAATCCTTTCCCCATTTCTTGTTTTTGTCAGGTTTGTCAAAGATCAGATGGCTGTAGATGTGTGGTATTATTTCTGGGGACTCTGTTCTGTTCCATTGGTCTATATCTCTGTTTTGGTACCAGTACCATGCTGTTTTGGTTACTGTAGCCTTGTAGTATAGTTTGAAGTCAGGTAGCGTGATGCCTCCAGCTTTGTTCTTTTGGCTTAGGATTGTCTTGGCAATGCAGGCTCTTTTTTGGTTCCATATGAACTTGAAAACAGTTTTTTTCCAATTCTGCGAAGAAAGTCATTGGTAGCTTGATGGGGATGGCATTGAATCTATAAATTACCTTGGGCAGTATGACCATTTTCATGATATTGATTCTTCCTATCCATGAGCATGGTATGTTCTTCCATTTGTTTGTGTCCTCTTTGATTTCACTGAGCAGTGGTTTGTAGTTCTCCTTGAAGAGGTCCTTTACATCCCTTATAAATTGGATTCCTAGGTATTTTATTCTCTTTGAAGCAATTGTGAAGGGAAGTTCATTCATGATTTGGCTTTCTGTTTGTCTGTTACTAGTGTATCAGAATGCTTGTGATTTTTGCACATTAATTTTGTTTCCTGAGACTTTGCTGAAGTTTCTTATCAGCTTAAGGAGATTTTGGGCTGAGATGATGGGGTTTTCTAAATATACAATCATGTCATCTGCAAACAGGGACAATTTGACTTCCTCTTTTCCTAATTGAATGCCCTTTATTTCTTTCTCTTGCCTGATTGTCCCGGCCAGAACTTCCAACACTATGTTGTATAGGAGTGGTGAGAGAGGGCACCCCTGTCTTGTGCCAGTTTTCAAAGGGAATTTTTCCAGTTTTTGCCCATTCAGTATGATATTGGCTGTGGGTTTGTCATAAATAGCTCTTATTATTTTGAGATATGTTCCATCAATACCGAATTTATTGAGCGTTTTTAGCATGAAGGGCTATTGAATTTTGTCAACGGCCTTTTCTGCATCTATTGAGATAATCATGTGGTTTTTGTCTTTGGTTCTCTTTATATGCTGGATTACGTTTATTGATTTCCATATGTTGAACCAGCCTTGCATCCCAGGGATGAAGTCCACTTGGTCATGGTGGATAAGCTTTTTGATGTGCTGCTGAATCCGTTTTGCCAGTATTTTATTGAGGATTTTTGCATTGATGTTCATCAGGGATATTGGTCTAAAATTCTCTTTTTTTGCTGTGTCTCTGCCAGGCTTTGGTATCAAGATAATGTTGGCCTCATAAAATGAGTTAGGGAGGATTCCCTCTTTTTCTATTGACTGGAATAGTTTCAGAAGGAATGGTACCAGCTCTTCCTTGTACCTCTGGTAGAATTCAGCTCTGAATCCATCTGGTCCTGGACTTTTTTTGGTTGGCTACTAATTATTGTCTCAATTTCAGAGCCTGCTATTGGTCTATTCAGGGATTCAGCTTCTTCCTGGTTTAGTCTTGGGAGAGTGTAAGTGTCCAGGAAATTATCCATTTCTTCTAGATTTTCTAGTTGATTTGCGTAGAGGTGTTTATAGTATTCTCTGATGGTAGTTTGTATTCCTGTGGGGTCGGTGGTGATATCCCCTTTATCATTTTATTGCGTCTATTTGATTCTTCTCTCTTTTCTTCTTTATTACTCTTATAGCGGTCTATCAATTTTGATGATCTTCTCAAAAAACCAACTCCTGGATTCATTGATTTTTTGGAGGGTTTTTTGTGTCTCTATCTCCTTCAGTTCTGCTCAGATCTTAGTTATTTCTTGTCTTCTGCTAGCTTTTGAATGTGTTTGCTCGTTTGTCTAGTTCTTTTAATTGTAATGTTAGAGTGTCAATTTTAGATCTTTCCTGCTTTCTTTTGTGGGCATTTAGTGCTATAAATTTCCCTCTACACACTGCTTTAAATGGGTCCCAGAGATTCTGGTATATTGTTTCTTTGTCCTCATTGGTTTCAAAGAACATCTTTATTTCTGCCTTCATTTCATTATGTACCCAGTAGTCATTCAGGAGCAGATTATTCAGTTTCCATGTAGTTGAGTGGTTCTATTGGGTTTCTTAGTCCTGAGTTCTAGTTTGATTGCACTGTGGTCTGAGAGACAGTTTGTTATAATTTCTGTTCTTTTACATTTGCTGAGGAGTGCTTTACTTCCAATTATGTGGTCAATTTTGGAACAAGTGTGATGTGGTGCTGAGAATGTATATTCTGTTGCTTTGGGGTGGAGAGTTCTGTAGATGTCTATTAGGTCTGCTTGCTGCAGAGATGAGTTCAATTCCTGGATATCCTTGTTAACTTTCTTTCTCATCGATCTGTCTAATGTTGGCAGTGGGGTGTTGAAGTCTCCCATTATTATTGTATGGGAGTCTAAGTCTCTTTGTAAGTCTCTAAGGACTTGCTTTATGAATCTGGGTGCTCCTGTATTGGGTGCATATATATTTAGGATAGTTAGCTCTTCCTGTTGAATTGATCCCCTTACCATTATGTAATGGCCTTCTTTGTCTCTTTTGATCTTTGATGGTTTAAAGTCTGTTTTATCAGAGACTAGGATTGCAACCCCTGCTTTTTTTTTGTTCTCCATTTGCTTGGTAGATCTTCCTCTATCCCTTTATTTTGAGCCTATGTATGTCTCTGCATGTGAGATGGGTCTCCTGAAGACAGCAGACTGATGGGTCTTGACTCTTTATCCAGTTTGCCAGTCTGTGTCTTTTAATTGGAGCATTTAGTCCATTTACATTTAAGGTTAATATTGTTATGTGTGAACTTGATCCTGCCATTACGATATTTACTGGTTATTTTGCTCATTAGTTGATGTAGTTTCTTCCTAGCCTCAATGGTCTTTACATTTTGGCATGTTTTTGCAATGGCTGGTACCGGTTGTTCCTTTCCATGTTTAGGGCTTCCTTCAGGGTCTCTTGTAAGGCAGGCCTGGTGGTGACAAAATCTCTAAGCATTTGCTTATCTGTAAAGGATTTTATTTCTCCTTCACTTATGAAACTTAGTTTGGCTGGATATGAAATTCTGGGTTTAAAATTCTTTTCTTTAAGAATGTTGAATATTGTCCCCCACTCTCTTCTAGCTTGTAGAGTTTCTGCCGAGAGATTTTCTGTTAGTCTGATGGGCTTTCCTTTGTGGGTAACCCGACCTTTCTCTCTGGCTGCCCTTAAGATTTTTTCCTTCATTTCAACTTTGGTGAATCTGGCAATTATGTGTCTTGGAGTTGCTCTTCTGGAGGAGTATCTTTGTGGTGTTCTCTGTATTTCCTGAATTTGAATGTTGGCCTGCCCTACTAGGTTGGGGAAGTTCTCCTGGATGATATCCTGAAGAGTGTTTTCCAACTTCGTTCCATTTTCCCCCTCACTTTCAGGCACCCCAATCAGATGTAGATTGGGTCTTTTTACATAATTCCATACTTCTTGCAGGCTTTGTTCATTTCTTTTTCTTCTTTTTTCTTTAGATTTCTCTTCTCGCTTCATTTCATTCATTTGATCCTCAATCGCTGATACTCTTTCTTCCAGTTAATCGAGTTGGTTACTGAAGCTTGTGGATTTGTCACGTATTTCTCGTGTCATGGTTTTCATCTCTGTCAGCTCGTTTATGGCCTTCTCTGCATTAATTATTCTAGTTATCAATTCTTCCACTCTTTTTTCAAGATTTTTAGTTTCTTTGAGCTGGGTATGTAATTCCTCCTTTAGCTCTGAGGAGTTTGATGGGCTGAAGTCTTCTTCTCTCATCTCGTCAAAGTCATTCTCCGTCCAGCTTTGATCCGTTCCTGGCGATGAGCTGCGTTCCTTTGCAGGGGGAGATGCACTCTTATTTTTTGAATTTCCAGCTTTTCTGCCCTGCTTTTTCCCCATCTTTGTGGTTGTATCTGCCTCTGGTCTTTCATGATGGTGACGTACTGATGGGGTTTTGGTGTGGGTGTCCTTCCTGTTTGTTAGTTTTCCTTGTAACAGTCAGGACCCTCAGCTGTAGTTCTGTTGGAGATTGCTTGAGGTCCACTCCAGACCTGTTTGCCTGGATATCAGCAGCAGAAACTGCAGAAGATAGAATATTGCTGAACAGCGAGTGTACCTGTCTGATTCTTGCTTTGGAAGCTTCCTCTCAGCGGTGTGCTCCACCATGTGAAGTGTGGGGTTTTGGTCTGCCCCTAGTGGGGGATGTCTCCCAGTTAGGATACTCAGGGGTCAGGGACCCACTTGAGCAGGCAGTCTGTCTCTTCTGAGATCTCAACCTCGGTGTTGGGAGATCCACTGCTCTCTTCAAAGCTGTCAGACAGAGTCGTTTGCATCTGCAGAGGTTTCTGCTGCTTTGTTGTTGTTGTTGTTGTTGTTTAGCTGTGCCCTGTCCCCAGAGGTGGAGTCTACAGAGACAGGCAGGGCTCCTTGTGCTGCTGTGAGCTCCATCCAGTTCGAGCTTCCCAGCGGCTTTGTTTACCTACTTAAGCCTCAGCAATGGCAGGTGCCCCTCCCCCAGCCTCGCTGCTGCCTTGCCATTAGATCACAGACTGCTGTGCTAGCAATGAGGGAGGCTCCGTGGGTGGGCGTGGGACCCTCCCAGCCAGGTGTGGGATATAATCTCCTGGTGTGCCCGTTTGCTAAGACCCTTGGTAAAGTGCAATATCGGGGTGGGAGTTACCCGATTTTCCAGGTGTTGTGTGTCTCAGTTCCCCTGGCTAGGAAAAGGGATTCCCTTCCCCCTTGTGCTTCCCAGGTGAGGCGATGCCTGGCCGTGCCTCATCTCTTGCTGGTTGGGCTGCAGCAGCTGACCAGCACCCATTGTGTGGCACTCCCTAGTGAGATGAACCTAGTACCTCAGTTGAAAATGCAAAAATCACCTGTCTTCTGTGTCGCTCACACTGGGAGCTGGAGACTGGAGCTGTTCCTATTTGGCCATCTTGCTCCGTCCCCCAAGTAATACTTTTTAAAGGAAAAAACAATAGGCAAAAATATTTATGTGTGCGGTATCACATAATTTTTCACAAATGAACTCAATTTATTAAAAGGATACCCCAAATGCAGTTTAATATCAAGTCATTATCATAATAACTAGGTCTTCTAGGTAGTCATGACTGGAAACTAGAACATATCTTTCCTACACATTTTTTTGTCCTTTTATTTAATACAACAGTAGTCCTTGCAAGTTAGCTGCTACTAATTGCTAGAATTCCTCTGAATTTCATATTGAATTATAAATATTATTTATTAAATACTTACACTGTGCTTGCAATATTTACTTACACTTTTATCTTAAGAGGCTAATTTTTCAATACTGGTCCCTATTAATAAATTTTGTTGTTGTTTTTTTCTTTTTCTTTTTTTTCACCCTTCCAGCTCTTTTGATTGCTACTCTTGCTGCTGCTACTGTGTTGCTATTGCAACACTGTCTTGTTTCCCTGATTGCACACCCATGTGTGACATGACCTTATGTTGGATATAGGTCCCCTCAAACTCCCATGTCCCTGTTTTGTTTCCACAAATGTCTTCAAGGCTAAATGCTTTCCCTCTGAGTCACCTGCCCATTAACATTAGCTTTAATCCTCTTGGTCCTCTAGAACCCCATGCCCAGCCATATCCCCACATGGTTCATGATGATATTGGTCATTTCTTTCTTTCTGATCTTGCTAATAAATCTGGGCACACTAGCTCAAATATTAACTTGTCATCCACTAATAACCCAGCTCACACTATCCCTAATCCTGTCCTGTACTGTATTCCTACAGTATCTCCATCTCAAACATCAAGGGCTTACTGAAATTACAGATAAGCCTCAAAGCCCTTTTTAAGTACTTTAACTTCTTCCTAATACTAATCTTCCTCAATATCCTCAACACAAAAATTGCAATGTGTATCTACTAAGTTCCTAATTTTCTTAGTCCATTAATAAATAATGAACATTGATTATAAGCTTTCAATAATTGATGAAATAATTGTTCTAAAGGAAGAAATTATAAATACCTTCTCTATATATTATACACTTTTTATAGTTTTGTGTGAGCCTCAAGTAAAAGAAACATATTGAATTACACATAAAGGAAATTTTTTAAGTGCTACACCAAGCTTGAAGCTGCTAAAACAATTATCACAATAAATAAATGTCTTTGTTTTCTTTGACTATTGAATACAAGTCTCTTGCAGGGCTGAAAAATATCCTCATGATTTATATTGAGATATTTCATTGTTGTTCAAGATTCAATTTTTATTGTAAGCAAAATAGCATACAATTTACCAAAGCAAAATGTTTCTTGAAAAATATATGCAGCCCACCATTTATAAGTCTTTTTTAAAAGTTTGTTTGTAACATGATTATTTAGAACTTCATTTTTTTCAAAATTTTAAAATTTATTTTTAATTTTTAAGGATACAGAATAATTGTGAATATTTATGACGTACATGTAATATTTTGATACATGCATTCAACATGAAATCAACTCTGGGTAATTGGAATATCCATCACCTTAAAAATTTATTATTTCTTTGTGTCAGGAATATTCTAAATCTTCTCCTCTAGCTATTTTGAAATAAACAATAAATTATTGTTTACTATAGTCACCATATTGTGCTTTTGAACATTAGATGCTATTCTTTCTATCTACAAACCTCTCTTCATCCTATCCCACTACCTTTCCCAGCCTCTAGTAACCATCATTCTACTACTTCCACAAGAACACATTTTTCAGCCCCAATATGTGAGTGAGAACATGAAATGTTTCTCTTTCTGTGACTGGCTTATTTCACTGAACATAACGTCTTCCACGTCCACCTATTTTGTTGCAAATGACAGGATTATATTCTCTTTTAAGGCTGGATAATGTCCCATTGTGTATATATACCACATTTTATTAACCATCCATTTGTTGATGTACACTTAGGTTAATTGTATATTTTGACTACTGTGAATAGTGTTCCAGTGAACATGGGAATGCAGTATATTCAATATAGTTATTTCCTTTCTTTTGGATAGATACCCAGTAGTGGAATTGCTGAATCACATGGTAGCTCTATTTTTAGGTTTTTGAGAAACCTCCATACTACTTTCCATAGTGGCTCTACTAATTACATGCCCACCAACAATATATGAGTGCTCCCTTTTCTCTGCAAACTTGCCAGAATCTCTTATTTTTTTCTTTTTGGTAACAGTCATTTTAACTAAGATGAGATAATATCTCATTGTGGTTTTGATTTGCATTTCCTTAATGATTAGTGATGTGTATTTTTATCAAATACCTGTTGACCCTTGTGTGTCTTCCTTTGAGAGATGTCTATTCAGATCTTTTGCCCATTTTAAAATCAGATTATTTTTTGGTATTCAGTTGTTGTGTTCCTTACACATTTTGGTTCTCAATCCCTTGTCAGATAAATAGGGTGCTAATATTTTCACCCATTATTTGGGTTTTCTCTTCACTTTGTTGATGTTTCTCTTGTTCTGCAAAAGCTTTTTAGCTGAATGTAATCCCATTGGTCAATTTTTGCTTTAGTTACCTGTGCTTTTGAGGCCTTACTCAAGAAATCTTTGCCTAGTCCAATGTCCTGGAGTGTTTTCCCAATGTTTTCTTCCAGTAATTTTATAGTTTTGGTATTACATTTGAGTTTTTAATCTATTTGCTTTTTAAAAAAAATATATGTGAGAGACAACAGTCTAGTTTCATTCTTCTGCATATGGATATCCAGTTTTCCCAGCACCATTCATTGAAGAAGATATCCTTTCCACAGTGTATGTTTCTGGCACCTTTGTCAAAAATGAGTTGGCTGCAAATGCATGGCTGTATTAGTCAGAGTTCTCTAGAGGGAAATAACTAATAGGATACATGTATATATGAAGGGGAGTTTATTAAGAATATTGACACACACAATCACAGGTTAAGTCCCACAATAGACTGTTCTCAAGCTGAGGAGCAAGGAAACCAGTCCAAGTCCCAAAACCTCAAAAGTAGGGAAGCCGACAGTACAGCCTTCAGTCTGTGGCCAAAGGCCTGAGAACCACTGGCAAACCACTGGTCTAAGTCCAAGAGTCCAAAAGCTGAAGAAATTGAAGTCTGACATTTGAGGGCAGAAAGCATCCAGCATAGAAGAAAGACGGAGACTGAAAGACTCAGCAAGTCTGCTCTTTTCACCTCCTTCTGCCTGCTTTATTCTGGCCACACTGGGAGCTAATTAGATGGTGCCAACATAGATACAGGGTGGGTCTGCCTCTCCCAGTCCACTGACTCAAATGTTAATCTCCTTTGGCAACACCCTACCAGACACACCCAGGAACAATACCTTTCATTCTTCAATCCAATTAAGTTGGCACTCAATATGAACCATCACAAGCCCACCCCTTGTCAACGTGAACACAGACACATCTCCTGAAATCATGCCTAATCTTCAAATAAAGACAATGATAAGATCATAATTACACTGAACATAATACAGCTATTCTTCATACAACTGGAAGCATATTAACCTTTAACCTAAATGCTATTACATAAAGTTAACAACACTTAAATTCTGATATGAAATCAATAAATCCTATGTCATATAATAAAGGAAAAGGAAAGGAAATAAGATATTTTCTTAGTACTCATGTATACATGAACAGAAATATTGCTAACAAAATAAGGAAGAAATATTCATGACAATTACAGTCCTCCTTTCTGCAACTGGTCATGTGCTCATAGCTGGTATTGCTGACTACCTTCTACTACTACCCATTTCATATTCCCTTTACTTTCTGCAAGCACCTCAGAGGGTTGTGGTATTTTACCTGGTGGTGTGGCCCAAGCCTTCATTCCTGAAGGGTCTGGGCCACTTGCAGTCCTGCTTGGATTGGGTTGTTGTACTTTCCCATTCACCTTAATCACAGGGCATGGTAATACTAAGAGATGCCCTATGGGATCTCCTGTATTCCATACATATTCTTCGTTACCTCCATTGTGGAGTAGTAGACTAATTTCATCTGGATAGTCCACGTCAATCACCCCAGCAAACACTGTAACTTCCTTCTTAGTCTGTTGCCTTAGAGGTAGGAGGAGTCCAAAGTGGCCAGATAGTATTCTAAACTCCCAGTTTAATGGAATCATTGTTGTGTCTCCTGGTGGTAGCATTTCACCCTCTGGAACTAAGACCTCTAGGCCAGGAAAGCATAATGTGGGAACATGAAGTAAAAATTTTCCTAGCGGGTCACTAGGGGTGATGGTGAGAGGTGCCACTTCCACTTGCACCCCTTGATTCCTTGACCCATGAATCCTGGCTATGGGAGAAACAGTACCATATATAATCAACCTGCCACCAAGAAGCACAGTGATCACCCCAAGGAATGGTGCCATATCAAGGGCTCGGTGTTGGTCTCTGCTGTTAGTAAATTGGTCACCATAGCCAGGTCATCCTTGGTGAGTGGAAGTCCATGTGGCTGAGCCCATGCATAACCTCCATGCCTGCCACCATGGCCACTTTGTTCATGGGCCCATTGTGTGATGACAGGGTGGCTGGAGAAAGAGGTTCAGTGGTGAATGAGACATCCTATCTACTTGATTATTGAAATCCTCTGCTGAGGTCATCCTTTGGTGAGCATTGGCATGCTATACAAACACCTTCAGTTTTTGACCACTCAGAGAGGTCCATGTACATACCTCTTCCCCCAATTTTTTTGTCACAAATTTTCCAATCATGCTTCTTCCAACACCCTGCCCATGCAGCCAAACCATTGGGTTCAGCCCACAAATCAGTATATAATTGCAGATCTGGCCATTTCTCCTTACAAGCAAAGTGCCCAACCAGGTGCACTGCTTGAAGTTCTGCCCACTGGGAAGATTTTCCTTTGACACTGTCCTTAGGGGATGTCCTAGAAAGGGGCTGCAGCTGTCCATTTTTGGGTGGTGCCTGCATATCATGCAGAACCATCTGTAAACCAGGCCCTAGTCTTCTCTTCCTCTATCAGCTGATCATAGCGATCTCCCCAGGAGGCCATTGGTGCAGGCTGGGGGAGAGAAGGCAGGATGACAGGAGTGGAGACTATGGGCATTTGAGCCACTTTTTCATATAACTTACTTATTCCTTCAGGGTCTACTCGAACCTAATCATGTATCTACAACTTCTGTTTAATGATGAAATGCTGCTGTGCATGTTCTTCTTTATGGGTAGATGGGTTAGAAAGCACGGAGTTCATGATAGGTAGTTGAGGTCACATGGTGACCTGATGACCATAGTCAAACCTTTAGTTTCTACCAAAGCCCAGCAACAGGCCAAGAGCTGTCTCTCAAAAGGAGAGTAGTTATCTGCAAAAGATGGCAAGGCCATGCTTCAAAATTTTAGTGGTCTCCACTGTGATTCAACTATGGGGGCCTGCCCAAGGCTCCAGACAGCATCCCTATCTGCTACTGACACAATAAGTACCACTGGATCTACTGGGTCATACAGCCCAAGTGACAGAGCAGCTTTCACAGCAGACTGGACCTGTTTCAGAGCCTTCTCGTTTTCTGGACCCCACTCAAACTGGCAGTCTTTCAGGTCACTGAATAAATGGGCTGGAGTAACACCCCCAAATGAGGAGTGTGTGCCTCCCAAATCCACATAGGCCCACCAGACTTTGTGCCTCTTTCCTTGTTGTAGGATGGGCCTAATGCAGAAATTTATCCTTCACTTTACAAGGGATATCTCAACAGGTCCCATACCACTGGAACCCTTGAAATTTTACTGAGATAGATGGTCCCTGAATTTTAGTTAAATTTACTTTCCATCCCCTGGCACACAAGTGTCTCACCAATAAGTTCAGTGTGGTTGCTACTTCTTGCTCACTGGATCCAGTCAGCCTAATGGCATCAACGTAATGGACCAGTGTGATATCTTGTGGAAGGGAAAAGTGATCAAGATCTGTGCAAACAAGATTATGACACAAAGCCAGAGAGTTGATATACCCCTGATGTAGGACAGTGAAGGTATATTTCTGGCCTTGTCAACTGATGGCAAATTGCTTCTGGTGGGACTGATGGATAGGAATGGAGAAAAGCTATTCGCCAAATCAATGCTGCATATCAGGTACGAGGAGATATGTTAATTTGTTCAAGCAATGAAATCACATCTGGTACAGCAGCTGCAATTGGAGTCACCACTTTGTGAAGCTTACAACAGTCCATTATTATTCTCCAGGATCCATCTGTCTTCTGCACAGACCAAATAAGACAGTTGAATAGGGGTGTGGTGGGAATCACCACTCCTGCATCTTTCAAGTTTTTGGTGATGGCACTAATCTCTGCAATCCCTGCAGGGATTCCACATTGTTTTTGATTTATGATTTTCTAGTTAGAGGCTGCTCTTGTGGTTTCCATTTGGCCTTTCCCACCATAATAGTCCTAACACTACTGGTCAGGGAGCCAATGTGGGTGTTCTGCCAGCTGCTAACTATGTCTATTTCAATTACGCATTCTGGCACTGGGGAAATGACCACAGGATGAGTCCAGAAACCCACTAAACCCACTGTAAGTTGGATCTGAGCTAAATCTTCATTAATTACCCGACTGCCATAAGCCCTACTCTAACTGGAGGACCACAGTGGCATTTTTGGTGCCCTAGAATGAATGTCAGCTCAGAGCCAGTGTCCAGTAGTCCCTAAAGGTATGGTCATTCCCCCTTTCCCAATGCAGTTTCCCTGGTAAATGGCCACGGGTCTCCTTGGGGAAGGATGTGAGAAAGATCAACAGTATAAATTGTCAGTAGTGCAGTGGGAACCTTCCTCAAGGGAACACAGCCTCCCCTTCATTCAAGGGGTTCTGGGTATGTAAATTGGTTCAAGTCTGGGAATTGATTAGGGCCCATGATTCTCCATTTTTGTAATTTAGTCTTTTGTCCACTTCACCTGGAAGTTTTCTGCTTACACAAATAAAGTAAGAATGCAGTAGGCTTTCTATCAATTTTACCTCTAAGAACACCATGATTAGTTAGCCAGTGTCAGAGCTCTACATAAATCAGACTCTTCTGATTGCTGCTTTGCCTCTGACTTTCATCATGATAACTATGCCCATCTTGCCTTTGATGGTTGAGTGCCACCACTTGGCCCCTGCCACCTCAGGATCCAATGATTCCCATTGGGTTCAAGTTTTCCAATTGAGTGACTGTGGTTCCCACTATAAGATCTGGCATACAGAGAAGAGCAATTCAGAGCTCTACAAGGATGAAGGTGATCCCATCACAAATCTATTTCACAAGGTATTTGTGAAGGATTTGTTGATTGACCCTCCCAGTTGGGATGAGTAGGTCTAAAGTGACTAATCCACCCTGGTATTCCAATCTCCCTAAGCCTTTGGATCCTTTGCTCTACATTAAACCAAGGGAGATCAGGCATTTACAATTCACTCACAATGGGCCATGTTTTGATCTATGTTTCAGCTAACCAAGCAAATAAATTATCAGAAGCTTTCAAACTCCCTGAGCTGCAACATTAAATACAGAATCCCTGATTAGTGGGCCCAAATCAATAAATTCAGCCTGATCTAACTTTATGTTCCTTCCACTATTATCCCACACCCTTAATATCCATTCTCATACCATAGCTGTTGTCCAGATTTCTGCTTATATAAGTTAGAAAACTCAAGCCGTTCTTTTGGAGTATAGCGCAGATCCTCATGGGTCACGGTATGATCCTCACCTCTAGGGGCCTGCTGGGACTTGAATCTAGTTATAGGTCTAGAAGGAAACATGGGTGTTCAGGATGTGTCCTAAGGAGAATCAGCATTTTTTTTTTTTTTTTGCCTGGCAACTGCCTTGGGGGAGCCATCTCTGTTTCCTCAGGCAGTGCATGGTTGAGCTCCTCACACAAAGGTGGAAAGGCTGATAACAGCTTGGGTGGAGAAGGGGATGTTGCCACCACTGGGGTTGGGGAGACTGTTTCCTCTGGCAAAAAAGGCTCATCAGAGTTTACAAGCTCAGTGCCCCCAGCCTCATCAGGGTCCTTCCACACATCGCCATTCCAAGTTACAGGGTCCCATTCTTTTCCAATCAATGCCCTCACCTTAACAGTAGACACATGGTGAGGCTGGGTGTGCACCTTTCATTACAGGTCAGCCACTCACATGATAAAAGCTTGTGTCTGATTGTTAGCAATTTCAGCCTTTTGCCTACAGAAGATAAAACTCTCACTCAGGTCAATCTTAGAAGATTTGAGGCTCAGTATGTGCTTCTGCAGCCAGGAGTTAGAATCTCTGAGCTCATTCTTTTCTTTCATCACTTTGTCCAGTGAATTTAGGAGCCACCAACCAACTTCATTATATCCCTTGGTCTCCATATATGGTTGAAGGTGTTATGTATAGAGTCACTAAATTCCTTGCCACTCAAGGGCAGTGAATCAGGAGTATCAAATGCATTTATTTTGCATAACTTTCTAAACAGTTCATGCCAAAGACTATCAGTGTTCTCCATGCTATTAGGAGTAGAGTCCTTAGCATTTTGGGGTCTAATCAGATTAAGTGGTCAACTCCAGAAACCCCAAAACCAACTAAAGAAATTCTTCCTTAAAATTTTGTTCCTCTAGAACCACTCCTGGAACCAAAATCTGTATAGTCACTGTTCTCTAGAGGGACAAAACTAATAGGATAGATGTGTATAAGAAGGGGAGTTTATTAGAGTATTGACTCACACAATCACAAGGTGAAGTCTTACAATAGGCCATCTATAGGCTGAGGAGCAAGGAACCCAGTCCAAGTCCCAAAACTTCAAAAGTAGGGAAGCCAACAGTGTAGCTCTCAGTCTGTGGACAAAGGCCCAACAGCCCCTGGCAAACCACGGTAAGTCCAAGAGTCCAAAGGCCAAAGAACTTGGAGTCTGATGTTCAAGGACAGGGAGCATCCAGTATAGGAGAAAGATGAAGGTCAGAAGACACAGCAAGTGCAAGTCTGCTTATTCCACCTTTTCCCACATGCTTTTTCTAGCCCTGCTGGCAGCTGATTGGATGGTGCCCACCCAGATTGAGGATGGGTCTGCTACCTCTGTCCGCTGACTCAAATGTTAATCGCCTTTGGCAACACCCTCACAGACACACCCAGGAACAACATCTTCAATCCAATCGAGTTGACACACAGTATTAACCATCACGATGGTTTTCTTTTTCAGTTCTCTGTTATCACTGATCTGTCTGTTTTTCTACCAGAATTCATGCTGTTTCAGTTACTATAACTTAGTAGTAAATATTGAAGTCAGATAATATAATGCCTCTAGCTTTATTCTTTTTGCTCAGGATTGTTCAGACTATTTGGGATCTTCTATGGTTTCATAAAAATTTTACGATTGTTTTTCCATTTCAAAGAAGAATGTCATTGGTATTTTGATAGGAATTGCATTAAATCCATAGATATTTTTGGGTCCTATGGACATTTTGACAATATTAATTCTTCCAATTCATGATATGTATTTCCGTTTGCTTGTGTCTTCAAATTTTTTCATAAGTGTTCTATAATTTTCACTGTAGAGATCCTTCATTTCTTTGGTTAAGTTTATTCCTAGGTATTTTATCTTTTGTAACTATTGTGATCGTTCCAGGAGGCAGACAAATGCCTAGGCAGATAGAAGTGTGTCCCAGGTGAAACCCCACCTTCAAGCCAAAACAGCCTGAAGCCTGAAAGACCAGACTGCTGGTTCCAAATGAAATCTGTGACCTGGAATGAGAACATCTATTGCTATTTGCCTGCCCTTTCCTGATTGGTTCTTTCTGAATAGTGCTTTTTACCCAGTCAAATATTGCCTTTTCCAATAGTACCTATGGCCTGCCCCTCCCCCATCATGTGCCTACAAAAACCTGACTCAGTCACACTTGGGGAGACAATCCAACTTTGGGTTAGAGACCACCTTCCCATCCCCTCTATTCTGAGAGTTGTTTAGTTGATCAATAAAATTCTCTGCGTTTTTCACCCTTCAATTGTCAGCACGCCCCCATTCTTTTTGGACACAGGACCAAAACTTGGGATCCACTGAACACAGATAGTCAGAAGGCTGTAAATACTGTGACTCTCTGCCCCACATAATGAGAAGCAGCGGTGGGGTTGAGCTAGTCCCAGAGCTGCGGGCGGGCTGGAGCAAAGCAAGGGACTGACAGAGGTGTTAACACATCACTGTCTATTGGGGTGCAGACAGCAGAACTCAAAGTGATAATTAGCACATTGTAACACCCCTTCTGGGGCTTGAGGATCATGGGCACTCCTGCCAGGGCATCATCACCTTCCCCTCAGCACAACACACCTGGTCCAGCCACAAGCCCTGCACAAAGTCCACCTCCATGCTGGTGTTTGGAACAGTCAGCCAGGCCCCACACTCACCTGCCCACACATCCCCTCATACTAGGGGATGAGTGCGCAGCTACAGCAACTATGGGCTGAGCCCGTGCACAAGCCAGGTGCAGACTATGTGGGCCAAGTAAGTGGGCCACCTCAGTCAGGTAGTGTGGCTGAGTGAGGCCCAGGCAGGGGTGTCACTGGCCAGAGGTCACTGGCTGGCAAAGTGACTGAAAAAAAATGCTGCCTCATTTCTGGGGGATTGTCTGAGAGTGTCTGGGGGTGAGTGAATGCAGATTTATGACTCTTCACTTTTTTTTCAAGGCTTCTTGCCCTCAGATTTTTCTGAAAGCAGATAAAGCACTGAATATCTGATTAGCCAGTCAAGAGTAGATGGTGCAGCTACAGAGCATAGGACACTGGAGAAGACCCTGTCATTCTTTTCCATGTTGCTCTCAGGGGTTGGGAATGTTGGTTGTGTTCCAATCCAGACTTTCTTGGCATTTTCCTTCTTTCTTTTGGGGCTGAACAGTTGGGCTGTAATAGCACCTGTTTCTTGAGGCTCTCATGGCACCTATCTCCTCTTTTATAATGTTAACAGTGTTTTTGCAAACTACAGAGATATTACTGGATGAAATGGGCACTGGACCAGTCATCAAAAATGTAATTCAGAACAATGTGGTTTCCATCTATTCTAAGAAGCAGGGAGGAGGCAGCAATTAAGAAGTGTTTTTTTTTTTTTTTCCTTGCTGAAGGAACCCACTTGCATAAGAGCAAGAGGCTTTTTCCCACAGACACCTTCCCCTCCCTGCACTTAAGCTATTTTCTTTCTTTCTTTCTTTCTTTCTTTCTTTCTTTCTTTCTTTCTTT
>NC_045443.1:79574909-79620440 GCF_002776525.5 Piliocolobus tephrosceles
TTTCTTTCTTTCTTTCTTTCTTTCTTTCTTTCTTTCTTTCTTTCTTTTCACTATGTCAGGAGTTAACACAGTCCTGTGAATACAGGGAAATTCTCTATGAGAGAGGATTTTTCCTTTTGGGAGTCATCTTACTAGGCCAGGTCCCCAATTCTCAGGACACCCTTCTCTCCCTTGTTTGAGGAGGACCTGGTTCCACAGATTCAGATTCACCCTAGCACTCTACTTATGATAGAGAAGTAAGGGAGGAACAGCCCCAACTGCCCATACTGGTCACTGACTGCAGTTTGGCCGGGACCACCTGGGACTTAATGAGTCCATGCACCATTCTGAGGCACATTTTTATCCCAAAGTCAATTCCAAGCTTCAGGTTGAAGCCCTAGAAAGGAAAACTGGATCTGAGAGATCCAGAGGCAGATGACAATGGAAGTCAAGGGGCACAGTGCAGGTGAGCATGGCTAATTACTGCCCATTAGCACTCCCCTCCTCATTTCATAAATGGAGGTAATGCCCCTACCCATGGCATAGATAAGGTCTAGGGAACTCTAAGGTTACCGACAGCAGGGAGGGTACGCTAGTATATAGGTGAGCGCAGATATTCCTACACTCTAGGCCTCCCCGTTACATAGGTGAAGGCTGCATTGGCATCCATAAGAAGCATCTGCTAAGGTTGCTCTGTCTCAGAATATACGGACGGAAGCAAAAATGGGATGCCTTTCTTTCTCTCCCTCACATACTCTGGGTATTTGCTGGGAAGAGAAAGGAATTAAGGAACACCTTTTACCCCTATTTCCAGGTGGGTAACCAAGAATCTTCAGTCTGTACTTCTCTTGAATGCATCCTGAATCACTGGGACTCCTTTGGGAAAAAACAAAAAGCTTTCTTTTTCCCATTACCTCCTCTCTGTCCCCCCTTTGCAGATGGGTAATCACATCTCTGCACCATGGGACACTCCCCTTGGATGCATCCCCCAAACTGGGAAAAGTTTAATTTCCCCCAACCTTAAACTGGTTGGCTAAAAATTAAATGGGACGAAATTACAAATCTAACTGAGCAAATCACTTGAGGAGAAACAACTTGTACAGTATACAAATAACCTCTTTATCTGGTCTCCTTTCACAGGACTCCAGGGTCAATAGAGCTCCATAGCTTGGGGGAGAACCAAGAAGTCTGACATGCTGGGAAGGGGTAAAAATTTTTACCAATCAGGCTTCTGTCCTCTCTCTCCCTGTGCAAACCAGTTGAATGAATGATAAAATTCACTGTTTATATCCTCTGTAAAGTTTTGATTAATGGAAAAAAATAATTCGAGACTCTAGTCTTAAGCTGTAGTGAATCTGGTGTGCTTTGTGTGTCTTTTTGTATGATTCTGTCATAAGGAGGAATACTCTAAAATAGAGCATAGGCTTATGACCCCATAAGCCCACTGTTTGAGCCAGCCCAGCAAACTGGTCAGTTACAAATGTGGCTACAGGTCACTGAAGAAAAAAAATGGATGAGGTCTTCATCTTGCTTTATGTCCTCAGGAGCCTGACTTTGTAACTATGTGGCAGTACTTTCTTTTGGTCTCTGCCATTTTACAGTGGTGGCCTGGGTTCAATCCTGGCTTAGGGAATGAGTGCTTTCTGGTTAATATCTGTGTAAATTTTATGATTTGATGATTCTCTTCCTGTCCATGAACAACTTCTAGCTTCCTTTCTTAAATATTCCTTTCTCTGAGCTACCTTTAAATATTGTAGATTTTGTAACAACTGCTTACCACCTCTTTGCAAATATCTTGTACACTCACAGTTAAGTCATAACCTTAGTTGAGGCTTGTTATTTTCACCTGCGAGGTTACTTTTGGTAAAATTCAAAAGCCAGAAATATTGGCCACTTGGCATGGCTAAAGTTGGATAATAAAGGATTTTAGGGGAATTTTTAAAAGAACATTCTGATTAAAAGTCAGCTTAATTAAAATTGGATATTCAAACTATAGGTATATTTAAAAGGCCTTTATGTCATTTCTCTTCTTGGATGTTGTTTGACTGGAAAATTTTTTTTCTTTTCAGTCAACTAAATTATTTTTCTCCATTTTTCTTGCCACTCTTAATGTGTGCAAGAGAGGCCCTAAGATAACTTCTGATAGCCTGGGACTGCTTGAGCAAAACAGAGAAGGGGTCATGCACTCCATTTTGGAACCCTAAGAATTCAAAGCAGATAGATCCCTCTCAAAATCTGTTTTTGTCTTCCAGCTATACCTGCTTAGTAGGTTCTAGCCCTGTTTCTTGAAGGTCTCCACCCTGAGGCAAGTAATCCAATTAGGAGATTGACAAATGAAAAATCTTACAACTACTGAATCTTCTTTTGTCTGTGTACTTATATTTGTGTTATGTGTGTAATTTTATATAAAAAGATCTCTGATTGGTTTAAAGAACAAAACAAGCCCTTAGATTAAATATTTTTTAAGAAAAAATAAAAGCTGTCATGACTTTTAGTTCATGTGACTTTAATCTTTGAGAAATAAAAAATTTTAAAGATTATTGGTAAAATAAAAATATCTTCAAAATGTAAATACATGGTCCAAATTATACAGGTCAGAATGTAAGTTTGCTAAATGATTCAAGGTTATAAACAAATTCTTTGGCTTTTGAAAATTGTTTGACTTGCCTGCTTTGCAGTTTTATAAGCCATGGGGATATTTGGAATTAGTCACATACCTAAGTATGTTGAAAAGAATCAGACCTTATCTGTGCCAAGTATATAATTAAAATAACTTACCAGGTTTTACATTAAGTTTAAAAATTGCTAAGAGTCGCCATTATAACATGTAATTGAGACTACTCAAAATGAATTTACATGCAAGGTGCTTAACGAAAGTAAAATGTGTTTTTAGTAAAATATTATAAGAGGGTATGGGAATGTAAGTTTTTGCCTAGTTTAGAGGGTTAGAGGAATGTTTTAAATTATATAAAATAAAACTAAAGGTTTAAACAAGTTGCGGAATGCTTGCAAAACTTAATCTTGTAAAAGAAACTCTGTGCATGAACATATTGGCTAAATTCAAAAGGGTATTATTTGGTTTTTCCATTAATTGAATATTGGAATAAAATCACAACTAGGTTTTCTTAAGACCCTGACCTGCTCTTTAACAAAAATTTGTAAAGGGACTATGAGAATCCCACTTTATGGTCAAACTGATTAAGATTGGATGGATTTGTCTATAAGGTTTCATTAAAAAATAAATAAAATATTGGCATTGATATTAGTAGTGGACTAATGCAAGGGTGAAATTTGGCTCTCTCTCAAACAAGATTTTCATGTAATATTAGAGAATAATGAAAGACTTTTATTTGCCCTGCAAATAAACTACCGAAAAAAGAAGGGAAAGACAAGAGACAGGTTGTTTCTAAAACTATGTCTTCCCCTTTAATGAGTGAAGGCTTTTGCCTTTTTAAAAAATTTTTAGTCATCATTTTGGCTAAATAAGTGACTCATGATTACCTGGAATTCTATTTCATAATATCAAGTGTTTTAAACCTTTAGCTTCCTGAAATCAAACTTCAGCTTCAAGGTTGCTTTTCTGATCCCTAAATTTTGAATGCTACAGAGGGGCCCTGTATAAGGGAGATAAACAGGATTATTTGACATGTTTAGTTACATGGGATTGCCAAAACAAAAACAATGTTTCACTCTCTTTGGGTTATATTTTAGTGAATAACACTAATATGTGTTCCAAAATTGTAAGAGATTTCTAAAATTCTAATGTCTGAGTATGTTAAGTTATTGTAAACAACAGAAATAACCAAATTTTTCTGTCAATCATGTTTTTGACTGTGACTATTTGAAGACATTTTGTAATTCACAGACAATGGTTGCCTTGTTTTGATTCTTTTCAAAAGCTGGCTTATTATCAGCTATAGGACTTTAACAGGTGCTCTCAAATGCTGATTGTTTGTTTTTCAGTCAGGAAAACATTTTATTTTGAGCTATTTACAGTTTTTAACAATTGAGGAAGGTATACTCCTGTGAACAAAATTGGTAACATATTTATTTCTCTCTTCTTGGTTTCTCCAGGATTTAGAAACTATTTGTGACTATCCTAACTTATGGCAATAAAGTTGTTTGCATAAGTGCAATAAGAATCCATTTTCTTTTGCAACAGGATGCAATTGTAAAAACTGCTTGTTTTGCCAAGACTTTGACTAGAAGGATGTGCTTCCCTTTAAGGAATTAAGCTTTACTTGCAGAGCCAGTAAAAACCCCTCAGGAAAACTAGCCTCATATCTTGTCTACACAGTCTCCTACAGGGTTCCTAAACTATGGTGAGTAAAGAATGTCACATTCTAACAGGCCTAGGAGCCCAAGTTATCTTGGTTCCTCAGGAAGAGAGAAATTTGTCCAACTCATAGGTATTTGAGGGTACAAACCCATGTCTAGGCTCAGCTTCAAAAATTTTTCTCTGATTTTCCTCATGGAACAGTGTTCCAACAAAGCCAATTTTAAAAAGCCCATTTGAAAATAACTATTCTTGCTGCATTTTATGCAAATAATCAGACAAAGTATAAGACTAAAGTTTATTTTGCAAACAACTAAGTCCTATCATGATTTAGTTTTAACAAAAATGAGGATTGGAGAGAGAAAAAATATGTTTCAGAACTTATCACACACTTCTCATTAAACTCTGGTTGTATTAGTTATTTTTAAGTATTTGCCTACATTTTAGACTAACCCTGCTTATTCCTGTGAACCAACCAGTGATCTTCAGCCGTAGTTCAGAAGAAGCAAAAAGGATGGAAAATGTGAAAATCTGGATCAATATTCTAGTTCTGGGTAATCCTGCAGATCCTGCAAATCCTGCCAGATGACGAGAGTAAATAGGGTGCCCATAATCTGATGGTTTCTTTTCTGACCAAAAAGTAAGACCAAAGAAGATGACCAAAGCCAAACTTTATGCACCAAAATCTTAGCAGGCATAACTATAGCCACCAGTTATCTGGTCATGTCAGCAGTCTCAGGATTTTCAAGCTGTTCTTACCTCCTTGTTTCATTTTGATACATGTCATCTAATAACCCAATTTATCTTTTCTTACCTTCAGGCTATCAAACTCCAAATGGTCACGCAACTGGAGTCTTGGACAATGGCTCCCTTTCACTGGGGACCCTTATATAGGCCTCTGAGAGAGATCTGACTGCTATCGTCCCAAAACAGTGCCCCCTGTCAGCAGGAAGCAGTTAAAATTGGTCATCATTCCTATCTTAATGGCAGTTAGATGTACCTCTTCAGAAGAAGAAATTGACAACATCAAGAGGCAGACAAATATCTAAGCAGGCAGGGGAGGGTCCCTGGTGAAACCCCACCTTCAAGTCAAAACTGTCTGAAGCCTGAAAGACCAGACTGCTGATTCTGGATGAAACCTGCAATCTGGAGTGAAAACTTCTATTCCTCTTTGTCTGCTCTTTCCCGATTGGTTCTTTCTGAATAATGCTTTGTAACCAATTGAATGTTTTCCTTTTCCAGTACTATGAACCTTTTCATAGTATCCGAATGAACCTTTTCCAATACTACCTACAGCCCATCCCTCTCCCATCCTGTGCCTATAAAAACCCCAAATTCAGTCACACTGGGGGAGACAACCCAACTTCAGGTGAGAGACCACCTTCCCAGCCCCTCTCTACTGACAGCTGTTTTGTTACTCAATAAAATTCTCCACTCTCATCACCCTTCAATTGTCAGCATAACCTCATTCTTCTTGGATGCAGGATAAGAACTCGGGACACACCGAACGTGGGTACTGAGAAGGTTGTAAATACTATGGTCCTCTGTCCCATATGACGGGAAGCAGCAGCAGGGCTGAGCCAGGCTTAGAACCATGAACCAGAGTGGGGCAAAGGACTGACAGAACCGTTAACACATCACTGTCAATCAGGCTGTGGATGGTGGAACTAAAAGAGCTACTTAGCACATTGTAACACCCCTTCTGGGGTTTTGGGGTCATGGACACCACTGCCTGGGCAGCACCGCATTCCCCTTGGGGCAACATATCTGGTCCAGCTGCAAACCTCGCGTGGAGCCTGGCTTTATGCCGGCACTTGGAACAGTCGACCAGACCCCACACTCACTTGTCCACACAACCCTTCCCACCAGGGTCTGAGCACGCATCCATGACAGTTGTGTCCTGAGCCAGTGTGCAAGCCAGACACAACCTGGGTGGGCCGAATTGGCAGGCCACCTCCTGTGGCAGGTAGCATGGCAAAGCAATGCCCAGGCAGGGTTGTCGCCAGCCAGAGGTCCTTGGCTAGTAAAGTGACCAAGAAATATCTGCATCAATTTTAAATGGTGTTGCTTTCTTGATTTATTTTTCAGATTGTTCACTGTTGACATATAGAAATACTACTAATTAGTGTATGTTCATTTTGTATCCTATAACTTTACTAAATTTGATTTTCTATTCTAACAGTTTTTTGGTGAAGTCTTTTGTATTTTCTAAATATAAAATCATATCATCTACCAACAAAGACAATTTGACTACATTTTCCTATTTGGGTGTCCTTTCTTTTTTCTTTTTCAAGATAATAATGCTTTATGTTTGCTTCTATCTGACAAAAGTGAATTTCACCCAGTGTGACTAAAGCAATACTAATACCATTGTTTCATCTTCATGTAGCCTCCATTTATACACTTTTTTCATGGCAGCATATATTTCAGGGTAAGATTTAGATGACAGAAATACATTTCTCCCTGTCAAAATACTGGTGGTAGTTAAGGTCAGGGAAGGCAAGGTGGCAATCAGGTGATCCTTGATTCCACAATGTAACACCTCTCCATATATGCAGAACAGAACTAATCCTATAGATCAAGCATTTCCCAGGAGCTAGAAATTATGACTCTGACAAAGATACATCATAAATCCCTTTTTCATTTTGTCAATATTTTTTAAAATATTCAAAAAAGTTTCAAATCTAGGCAGTCCAATTTTGGAAATGAGAGAGAGAGAGAGAGAAGAAAGTTCAAGTAACTACCATTTCCTCTATCTGTATGCTTCTAGGTCCTACTTGATGTTAAAAGCCCAACTCAACTGCTAACTTCAATCAAATTGTAAGAGAAAGAATTGTATCTGTCTTCTGTGAAATATAGTAGGCAAATATTCAATTAATTAATTAGTCTCCTTCATAAAAATCTCTGGTATCTACCTAAAAATGAGTTCACCTTTCTCTAAATTTTCATTGCATTTTGTCTCTATCTTCTTCTGATTTAATACTTTCTCTGTGGTATATTAGTTATTTATGTGCATGGCATAGGGCCCTCATATATAATTTCTTTGAGGAGAGGGTTTATGTATGATATGTTTTCTCATACACCAATCAATCAATATTCGTTAAAAGAATAAACATCTGAAAGATATAAGCAAGTTTTGTTTTGTTTTTAAATTCATGTAGATAATTGAAACCTGATAATTTTCTTTTTTTATTATACTTTATGTTCTAAGGTACATGTGCACAACGTGCAGGTTTGTTACATATGTATACATGTATCATGTTGATGTGCTGTACCCATTAACTCGTCATTTACATTAGGTATATCTCCTAGTGCTATCCCTTCCCCCTCTCTCCACCCCACAAAAGGCCCCAGTATGTGACGTTCCCCTTCCTGTGTCCAAGTGTTCTCATTGTTCAATTCCTACCTATGAGGCAGAACATGTGGTGTTTGGTTTTCTGTTCTTGTGATAGTTTGCTGAGAATGATGGTTTCCAGCTGCATCCATGTCCCTACAAAGGACATGAACTCATCCTTTTTTATGGCTGCATAGTATTCCATGGTGTATGTGTGCCACATTTTCTTAATCCAGTCTGTCATTGATGGACATTTGGGTTGGTTCCAAGTCTTTGCTGTTGTGAATAGTGCTGCAATAAACATATGTGTGCATGTGTCTTTATGGCAGCATGATTTATAATCTTTTGGGTATATACTCAGTATGTGGCTGGGTCAAATGGCATTTCTAGTTCTAGATCCTTCAGGAATCACCACACTGTCTTCCACAATGGTTGAACTACTTCACAGTCCTACCAACAGTGTAAAAGTGTTCCTATTTCTCCATATCCTCTCCAGCACCTGTTGTTTCCTGACTTTATAATGATGGCCATTCTAACTGGTGTGAGGTGATATCTCATTGTGGTTTTGATTTGCATTTCTCTGATGGCTAGTGATGATGAGCATTTTTTCATGTATCTGATAGCTGCATAAATGTCTTCTTTTGAGAAGTGTAATATCTTTTGCCCACTTTTTGATGGGGTTGTTTTTTTCTCTTGTAAATTTGTTTGAGTTCTTTGTAGGTTCTGGATATTAGCTCTTTGTCAGATGAGTAGATTGCAAAAATTTTCTCCCATTCTGTAGGTTACCTGTTCACTCTGATGGTAGTTTCTTTTGCTGTACAGAAGCTCTTTAGTTTAATTAGATCGCATTTGTCAATTTTGGCTTTTGTTGCCATTGCTTTTGGTGTTATAGACATGAAGTTCTTGCCCATGCCTATGTCCTGAATGGTATTGCTCAGGTTTTCTTCTAGAGTTTTTATGGTTTCAGGTCTAACATTTAAGTCTCTAATCCATCTCGAATTAATTTTTGTATAAGGTGTAAGGAAGGGATCCAGCTTCAGCTGTCTATTTATGGCTAACCAGTTTTCCCAGCACCATTTATTAAATAGGGAATCCTTTCCCCATTTCTTGTTTTCATCGGGTTTGTCAAAGATCAGATGGTGGTACATGTGTGGTATTATTTTTGAGGGCTCTGTTCTGTTTCTGTTCCATTTGTCTATCTCTGTTTTGGTACCAGTACTATGCTGTTTTCATAACTGTAGCCTTGTAGTATAGTTTGAAGTCAGGTAGCATGATGCCTCCAGCTTTGTTCTTTTGGCTTAGGATTGTCTTGGCAATGTGGGCCCTTTTTTGGTTCCATATGAACTTTAAAGTAGTTTTCTTCTAATTCTGTGAAGAAAGTCATTGGTAGCTTAATGGGGATGTCATTGAATCTATAAATTACCTTGGGCAATATAGCCATTTTCATGATATTGATTCTTCCTATCCATGAGCATGGAATGTTTTTCCATTTGTTTGTGTCCTGTTTTATTTCATTGAGCAAATGTTTGTAGTTCTCCTTGAAGAGGTCCTTTACATCCCTTGTAAGTTGGATTCCTAGATATTTTATTCTCTTTATAGCAATTGTGAATGGGAGTTCACTCATGATTTGGCACTCTGTTTGTCTATTATAGGTGTATAAGAATGCTTGTGATTTTTGCATTGATTTTGTATCCTGAGATTTTGCTGAAGTGGCTTAACAGCTTAAGGAGATTTTGGGCTGAGACAATGGGGTTTTCTAAATATACAATCATGTCATCTGCAAACAGGGACAATTTGACTTCCTCTTTTCCTAACTGAATGCCCTTTATTTCTTTCTCTTGCCTGATTGTCCCGGCCAGAACTTCCAACACTATGTTGTATAGGAGTGGTGAGAGAGGACATCCCTGTCTTGCACCAGTTTTCAAAGGGAATGCTTCCAGTGTTTGCCCATTCAGTGTGATATTGGCTGTGGGTTTGTCATAAATAGCTCTTATTATTTTGAGATACGTTCCACCAATACCGAATTTATTGAGCGTTTTTAGCATGAAGGGCTGTTGAATTTTGTCAAAGGCCTTTTCTGCATATATTGAGAAAATCATGTGATTTTTTTCTTTGGTTCTGTTTACATGCTGGGTTACGTTTATTGATTTCCATATGTTGAACCAGCCTTGCATCCCAGAGATGAAACCCACTTGATCATGGTGGATTAGCTTTTTGATGTGCTACTGGATTCGGCTTGCCAGTATTTTATTAAGGATTTTTGCATCGATGTTCATCAGGGATATTGGTCATAAATTATCTTTCTTTGTTGTGTCTCTGCCAGGCTTTGATATCCGGATGATGTTGGCCTCATTAAATGAGTTAGGGAGGATTCCCTCTTTTTCTATTGACTGGAATAGTTTCAGAAGGAATGGTACCAGCTCCTCCTTGTCCTTCTAGTAGAATTTGGCTGTGAATCTGTCTGGTCCTGGACTTTTTTTGGTTGGTAGGCTATTAATTATTGCCTTAATTTCAGAGCCTGTTATTGGTCTTTTCAGGGATTCACCTTTTTCCTGGTTTAGTCTTGGGAAAGTGTATGTGTCCAGGAATTTATCCATGTCTTCTAGATTTTCTCGTTTATTTGCGTAGAGGTGTTTATAGTATTCTCTAATGGTAATTTGTATTTCTGTGGGGTTGGTGGTGATATCCCCTTTATTATTTTTATTGCATCTATTTGATTATTTGATTCTTCTCTCTTTTATTCTTTATTACTCTTGCTAGCGGTCTATCAATTTTGTTGATCTTTAAAAAAAAAAACAGCTCCTGGATTCATTGATTTTTTGAAGGGTTTTTTTGTGTCTCTATCTCCTTCAGTTCTGCTCTGATCTTAGTTATTTCTTGCCTTCTGCTAACTTTTGAATGTGTTTGCTCTTGCTTCTCTAGTTCTTTTAATTGTGATGTTAGGGTGTCAATTTTAGATCTTTCCTGCTTTCTCTTGTGGGCATTTAGTGCTATAAATTTCCCTCTACACACTGCTTCAAATGTATCCCAGGGATTCTGGTATGTTGTATCTTTGTTCTCATTGATTTCAAAGAACATCTTTATTTCTGCCTTCATTTTGTTTTGTACCCAGTAGTCATTCAGGAGCAGATTGTTCAGTTTCCATGTAGTTGAGTGGTTTTGAGTGAGTTTCTTAATACTGAGTTCTAGTTTGATTGCACTGTGGTCTGAGAGACAGTTTGTTATAATTTCTGTTCTTGTACATTTGCTGAGGAGTGCTTTACTTCCAACTATGTGGTCATTTTTGGAATAAGTGCGATGTGGTGCTGAGATGAATGTATATTCTGTTGATTTGGGGTGGAGAGTTCTGTAGATGTCTATTAAGTCCACTTGGTGTATAGTTGAGTTCAATTCCTGGATATCCTTGTTAACTTTCTGTCTCGTTGATCTGTCTAATATTGACAGTGGGTTGTTAAAGTCTCCCATTATTATTGTATGGGAGTCTAAGTCTCTTTGTAGGTCTCTAAGGACTTGCTTTATGAATCTGGGTTCTCCTGTATTAGGTGCATATATATTTAGGATAGTTAGCTCTTCTTGTTGAATTGATCCCTTTTCCATTATGTAATGGCCTTCTTTGAAACATGAGAATTTTCTATCCATGTAAGCACTCTTTTCATAGTACAGACTAGACCATTATTACAAAAAAGTTTTATGACTTACATTCTACTTCCTGAAGACAAATATATTCTAAAGTAGCAAGTTGACTCCTCAGAGATGTTTTGGTAAACAGATTATCAAGTTTTTTTTAAGAACTATAGCATTTATGTGTCTTCTTTTACTTTGCAATGATAGAAATGACACCTCTAAGAATGAAAATAAATCTCTTATAGTTTTAAAAAGAAGTGGAAAAAATAAGAATTTTTCTCAGCCAGTATATACATGGCATGGACCTTATTGCCTGTTTGCTATATCTTGCATTAAATATAAAATCAGAAAATTACAGAAGGAAATAATTCATTGTTAGGGGACCAGTCACAGAGAAACCAGACTCTAAATATTGGAACCATAACAGAACATGACTCATGAAATCAGCAACAAAATTGTAATATAAAACTGACAATTCTATTTGTTCTTTCTTAATATAAAAACATCAAGGATGTTTTATCCAGATAAAACTTTAAGAGCAAAGAAATGCTATGAGTGTAAGGGCATACAAAAGTCATACTTTGTCATGTCATATTATGTACTAATCAGCATCAAAAGTTTCTATTTCTCTTTTTTAGCTCTTCCAACTCGAATTCCCAAAGTTAGCGCTTTTCCTCCCCACTGAGGCAAACCTTTATCTCTACCAGCAAACTGATAGGAACAAAATGTGTAATACAAAGAACAATGCTTATAAGAAAATATGTTATTAAACTAAATTACCATTATAATTTTCCAGTTTGTGAATAATACAGAAAATTCCTCCCTCATTATTATTATGTGGGGGCCCATTTATCAGAAAGAAAAAAAAGAGAAAGCATGACAGTGAGATAAGAAAATAATTTCAATTTTTGTTTGCAGCCAATTTGTTAAATATTATCAGGAGTGGAAATTGAACTTGTGATTAAATTATTAGTTTTGATTATCAGTGGAGTTTCTTTTTTCTTTTTTACTTTTATTTTGGGTTCAGTTGTACATGTGCAACCTCACCAGCATCTGTCATCTTTTGATTTTTTAATAATAGCCATTCCTACTTGTGTAAGATGATATCTCAAGGGAACACTTACACCCTGCTTGTGGGAATGGAAATTAGCTCAGCCATTGTGAAAAGTAGTTTGGTAATTTCTCCAAGAACTTCAGAATTACCATTTGACCCAGTAAATCACAAAGAAATGTAAATCATTCTACCAGCCATGCATGTATATGTTCATCACAGCACTATTCACAGTAGGAAAGACATGAAATCAACATACATGCCCATCAGTGGTAGACTGGGTAAATATTTTATTTTACATGGCATTAAGAAAAATGTTCCAAATCAGACATTGCAATTTGGAAGAGGAGTAACAACTGAGGAAATTGAAAGCCAGACAACCTATCCCCAATCCTCTATTCTTACCTCTGGTCTAGCCTCACCACCTTTACTCTTAGGAGGCTGCATAAAGCACACTCCTGTATACAAAGTGAGAAGTAGAGCATGACAAATATCATCCATGCACTTTAGAACTGTGGGTTACCACAGTAGCGAAGCACTTCAGGTACATTGCTGTAGTGTGTTTGGAATTGAAATATTAACTGAAAGAAACTAAGACTATTTCTCTCAGATTAAAAAAATAAAGCTTACCAATAAATATATTGCTGTAGGGCTTAGCTTTAAGTGAAAGTTTTTAGATTGTCTTCCATGAAAACAATAATTGACAGGAAAAGCAGTAAACTTACAAACAATCCGACAAAGAGATCTACAAGCGTTGTTAGAAGAAAATCTAAAACTGCCAAGAAAATAACTTTATGGGGGGCGGAGCAAGATGGCCGAATAGGAACAGCTTCAGTCTCCATCTCCCAGCACGAGCGACACAGAAGACCGGTGATTTCTGCATTTTCAACTGAGGTACTGGGGTCATCTCACTCCGGAGTGCCGGACAATCGGTGCTGGTCAGCTGCTGCAGCCCGACCAGCGAGAGCTGAAGCAGGGCGAGGCATCGCCTCACCTGGGAAGCGCGAGGGGGAAGAGAGTCCCTTTTCCTAGCCAGGGGAACTGAGACACACAACACCTGGAAAATCGGGTAACTCCCACCCCAATACTGCGCTGTAACACCGGCACACCGGAGATTGTATCCCACACCTGGCCGGGAGGGTCCCACGCCCACGGAGCCTCCCTCCTTGCTAACACAGCAGTCTGCCGCAATCTAACCGCAAGGCAGCAGCGAGGCTGGGGGAGGGGCGCCCGCCATCGCTGAGGCTTAAGTAGGTAAATAAAGCCGCTGGGAAACTCGAACTGGGTGGAGCTCACAGCAGCTCAAGGAAACCTGCCTGTCTCTGTAGACTCCGCCTCTGGGGACAGGGCTCAGCTAAAGCAGCAGAGGCCTGTCCAGACGCGAACGACTCTGTCTGACAGCTTTGAAGAGAGCAGAAGGGGCAGTCTGCCTGCTCAAGTGGGTCACTGACCCCTGAGTAGCCTAACTGGGAGACATCCCCCACTAGGGGCAGTCTGACACCCCACACCTCACAGGGTGGAGTACACCCCTGAGAGGAAGCTTCCAAAGCAAGAATCAGACAGGTGCACTCGCTGTTCAGCAATATTCTTATCTTCTGCAACCTCTGCTGCTGATACCCAGGCAAACAGGGTCTGGAGTGGACCTCAAGCAATCTCCAGCAGACCTATAGCTGAGGGTCCTGACTGTCAGAAGGAAAACTATCAAACAGGAAGGACACCTATATCAAAACCCCATCAGTACGTCACCATCATCAAAGACCAGAGACAGATAAAACCACAAAGATGGGGAAAAAGCAGGGCAGAAAAGCTGGAAATTCAAAAAATAAGAGCGCATCTCCTCCTGCAAAGGAGCACAGCCCATCGCCAGCAACGGATCAAAGCTGGTCAGAGAATGATTTTGATGAGATGAGAGAAGAAGGCTTCAGTCCATCAAACCTCTCAGAGCTAAAGGAGGAATTACGTACCCAGCGCAAAGAAACTAAAAATCTTGAAAAAAGAGTGGAAGAATTGACAGCTAGACTAATTAATGCAGAGAAGGTCATAAACGAAATGACAGAGATGAAAACCATGACATGAGAAATACGTGACAAATGCACAAGCTTCAGTAACCGACTCGATCAACTGGAAGAAAGAGTATCAGCGATGGAGGATCAATTGAATGAAATGAAGCGAGAAGAGAAACCAAAAGAAAAAAGAAGGAAAAGAAATGAACAAAGCCTGCAAGAAGTATGGAATTATGTGAAAAGACCAAATCTACGTCTGATTGGGGTGCCTGAAAGTGAGGGGGGAAAATGGAACCAAATTGGAAAACGCTCTACAGGATATCATCCAGGAGAACTTCCCCAACCTAGCAGGCCAGGCCAACATTCAAATTCAGGAAATACAGAGAACGCCACAAAGATACTCCTCCAGAAGAGCAACTCCAAGACACATAATTGCCAGATTCACCAAAGTTGAAATGAAGGAAAAAATCTTAAGGGCAGCCAGAGAGAAAGGTCGGGTTACCCACAAAGGGAAGCCCATCAGACTGACAGCAGATCTCTCGGCAGAAACTCTACAAGCCAGAAGAGTGGGGGCCAATATTCAATGTTCTTAAAGAAAAGAATTTTAAACCCAGAATTTCATATCCAGCCAAACTAAGTTTCATAAGTGAAGGAGAAATAAAATTCTTTACAGATAAGCAAATGCTTAGAGATTTTGTCACCACCAGGCCTGCCTTACAAGAGACCCTGAAGGAAGCCCTAAACATGGAAAGGAACAACAGGTACCAGCCATTGCAAAAACATGCCAAAATGTAAAGACCATCGACGCTAGGAAGAAACTGCATCAACTAATGAGCAAAATAACCAGTTAATATCATAATGACAGGATCAAGTTCACACATAACAATATTAACCTTAAATGTAAATGGACTAAATGCTCCAATTAAAAGACACAGACTGGCAAACTGGATAAAGAGTCAAGACCCATCAGTCTACTGTCTTCAGGAGACCCATCTCACATGCAGAGACATACATAGGCTCAAAATAAAGGGATAGAGGAAGATCTACCAAGCAAATGGAGAACAAAAAAAAGCAGGGGTTGCAATCCTAGTCTCTGATAAAACAGACTTTAAACCATCAAAGATCAAAAGAGACAAAGAAGGCCATTACATAATGGTAAAGGGATCAATTCAGCAGGAAGAGCTAACTATCCTAAATATATATGCACCCAATACAGGAGCACCCAGATTCATAAAGCAAGTCCTTAGAGACTTACAAAGAGACTTAGACTCCCATACAATAATAATGGGAGACTTCAACACCCCACTGCCAACATTAGACAGATCGATGAGAAAGAAAGTTAACAAGGATATCCAGGAATTGAACTCATCTCTGCAGCAAGCAGACCTAATAGACATCTACAGAACTCTCCACCCCAAAGCAACAGAATATACATTCTCAGCACCACATCACACTTGTTCCAAAATTGACCACATAATTGGAAGTAAAGCACTCCTCAGCAAATGTAAAAGAACAGAAATTATAACAAACTGTCTCTCAGACCACAGTGCAATCAAACTAGAACTCAGGACTAAGAAACCCAATAGAACCACTCAACTACATGGAAACTGAATAATCTGCTCCTGAATGACTACTGGGTACATAATGAAATGAAGGCAGAAATAAAGATGTTCTTTGAAACCAATGAGGACAAAGAAACAATATACCAGAATCTCTGGGACCCATTTAAAGCAGTGTGTAGAGGGAAATTTATAGCACTAAATGCCCACAAAAGAAAGCAGGAAAGATCTAAAATTGACACTCTAACATTACAATTAAAAGAACTAGACAAACGAGCAAACACATTCAAAAGCTAGCAGAAGACAAGAAATAACTAAGATCTGAGCAGAACTGAAGGAGATAGAGACACAAAAAACCCTCCAAAAAATCAATGAATCCAGGAGTTGGTTTTTTGAGAAGATCATCAAAATTGATAGACCGCTATAAGAGTAATAAAGAAGAAAAGAGAGAAGAATCAAATAGACGCAATAAAATGATAAAGGGGATATCACCACCGACCCCACAGGAATACAAACTACCATCAGAGAATACTATAAACACCTCTACGCAAATCAACTAGAAAATCTAGAAGAAATGGATAATTTCCTGGACACTTACACTCTCCCAAGACTAAACCAGGAAGAAGCTGAATCCCTGAATAGACCAATAGCAGGCTCTGAAATTGAGACAATAATTAGTAGCCAACCAAAAAAAGTCCAGGACCAGATGGATTCAGAGCTGAATTCTACCAGAGGTACAAGGAAGAGCTGGTACCATTCCTTCTGAAACTATTCCAGTCAATAGAAAAAGAGGGAATCCTCCCTAACTCATTTTATGAGGCCAACATTATCTTGATACCAAAGCCTGGCAGAGACACAGCAAAAAAAGAGAATTTTAGACCAATATCCCTGATGAACATCAATGCAAAAATCCTCAATAAAATACTGGCAAAACGGATTCAGCAGCACATCAAAAAGCTTATCCACCATGACCAAGTGGACTTCATCCCTGGGATGCAAGGCTGGTTCAACATATGGAAATCAATAAACGTAATCCAGCATATAAAGAGAACCAAAGACAAAAACCACATGATTATCTCAATAGATGCAGAAAAGGCCGTTGACAAAATTCAATAGCCCTTCATGCTAAAAACGCTCAATAAATTCGGTATTGATGGAACATATCTCAAAATAATAAGAGCTATTTATGACAAACCCACAGCCAATATCATACTGAATGGGCAAAAACTGGAAAAATTCCCTTTGAAAACTGGCACAAGACAGGGGTGCCCTCTCTCACCACTCCTATACAACATAGTGTTGGAAGTTCTGGCCGGGACAATCAGGCAAGAGAAAGAAATAAAGGGCATTCAATTAGGAAAAGAGGAAGTCAAATTGTCCCTGTTTGCAGATGACATGATTGTATATTTAGAAAACCCCATCATCTCAGCCCAAAATCTCCTTAAGCTGATAAGAAACTTCAGCAAAGTCTCAGGAAACAAAATTAATGTGCAAAAATCACAAGCATTCTGATACACTAGTAACAGACAAACAGAAAGCCAAATCATGAATGAACTTCCCTTCACAATTGCTTCAAAGAGAATAAAATACCTAGGAATCCAATTTATAAGGGATGTAAAGGACCTCTTCAAGGAGAACTACAAACCACTGCTCAGTGAAATCAAAGAGGACACAAACAAATGGAAGAACATACCATGCTCATGGATAGGAAGAATCAATATCATGAAAATGGTCATACTGCCCAAGGTAATTTATAGATTCAATGCCATCCCCATCAAGCTACCAATGACTTTCTTCGCAGAATTGGAAAAAAACTGTTTTCAAGTTCATATGGAACCAAAAAAGAGCCTGCATTGCCAAGACAATCCTAAGCCAAAAGAACAAAGCTGGAGGCATCACGCTACCTGACTTCAAACTATACTACAAGGCTACAGTAACCAAAACAGCATGGTACTGGTACCAAAACAGAGATATAGACCAATGGAACAGAACAGAGTCCCCAGAAATAATACCACACATCTACAGCCATCTGATCTTTGACAAACCTGACAAAAACAAGAAATGGGGAAAGGATTCCCTATTTAATAAACAGTGCTGGGAAAATTGGCTTGCCATAAGTAGAAAGCTGAAACTGGATCCTTTCCTTACTCCTTATACAAAGATTAATTCAAGATGGATTAGAGACTTAAAGGTTAGACCTAATACCATAAAAACCCTAGAAGAAAATCTAGGTAGTACCATTCAGGACATAGGCATGGGCAAGGACTTCATGTCTAAAACACCAAAAGCAACGGCAGCAAAAGCCAAAATTGACAAATGGGATCTCATTAAACTAAAGAGCTTCTGCACAGCAAAAGAAACTACCATCAGAGTGAACAGGCAACCTACAGAATGGGAGAAAATTTTTGCAATCTACTCATCTGACAAAGGGCTAATTTCCAGAATCTACAAAGAACTCAAACAAATATACAAGAAAAAAACAACCCCATCAAAAAGTGGGCAAAGGATATGAACAGACATTTCTCAAAAGAAGACATTCATACAGCCAACAGAAACATGAAAAAATGCTCATCATCACTCACCATCAGAGAAATGCAAATCAAAACCACAATGAGATACCATCTCACACCAGTTAGAATGGCAATCATTAAAAAATCAGGAAACAACAGGTGTTGGAGAGGATGTGGAGAAATAGGAACACTTTTACACTGTTGGTGGGATTGTAAACTAGTTCAACCATTATGGAAAACAGTATGGCGATTCCTCAAGGATCTAGAACTAGATGTACCATATGACCCAGCCATCCCACTACTGGGTATATACCCAAAGGATTATAAATTATGCTACTACAAAGACACATGCACACGTATGTTTATTGCGGCACTATTCACAATAGCAAAGACTTGGAATCAACCCAAATGTCCATCAGTGAGAGACTGGATTAAGAAAATGTGGCACATATACACCATGGAATACTATGCAGCCATAAAAAAGGATGAGTTTGCGTCCTTTGTAGGGACATGGATGCAGCTGGAAACCATCATTCTTAGCAAACTATCACAAGAAGAGAAAACCAAACACCACATGTTCTCACTCATAGGTGGGAACTGAACAATGAGTTCACTTGGACTCGGGAAGGGGAACATCACACACTGGGGCCTATCATGGGGAGGGGGGAGGGGGGAGGGATTGCATTGGGGAGTTATACCTGATATAAATGACGAATTGATGGGTGCTGACGAGTTGATGGGTGCAGCACACCAACATGGCACATGTATACATATGTAACAAACCTGCACGTTATGCACATGTACCCTAGAACTTAAAGTATAATAAAAAAAAAAAGTAAAGAAATACAAAAAAAAAAAAAAAAGAAAATAACTTTATGACCATAATCCCTGACTGACTGAGAAATCCTGCAATGTTTTCTTCAAAGATACCATGTTTTCTCATATGTTCTGTGAACTATCTTGCTCTGGTAATTATCTGCTGCTGAGTAAGTCTTTTGCGTTTTATTCAAGGATATACCCCTAAAACCCAACCAAGATGACTAAAATCGATGATCTTCTCATCAGTATGCTCTGAAAGTAATACATAACAAATTCTATTTACCCTCTAATATTTGTCCTAGGGAGAAGATACCTAAATCTAGAAATAACTAGGGCATCTGTGAAGTCAAATGATGTTCGTAGAATAGACAGCCAATTTTTCCAACTAACGTACGTTAGAATTTGATTTATCTGGTTCATTGTTAAAAAGAGTCTCTCTAGTTATGTGGCATTATCCTGGACAATAAATATAGCCATAGTATCACTCACTTCAAGACTTTCAGGGTGTTTGTTTTTAAATCATCAAAAAATTAAATTATTTAAAGAGCTTATTTTATTTGATTCTAGGGCATTAAAATTAGGAAGAATCATAAGGACTATAACCTAACCAGAAAAATTAATGAGCCAGATATTTTATTCTCAAGTATCCAAGATAACAATTTATTGAACTTCATTATAATCACCTCTCTAGATGAGTCACTGGTGAGTTTATTAATAGCTAAAGTAAAAACTATTACGAGTCAACTGTATTCAAAACATTAAGTGTGTCTTATATGTATGCTGTAATATTTTAGGCAGGTAACTTTTTTTTTTTTTCTTTTTTTGAGATGGAGTCTCGCTCTGTCACCCAGCCTGGAGTGCAGTGGCGCCATCTTGGCTCACTACAAGCTCCGCCTCCCGGGTTCCCTCCATTCTCCTGCCTCAGCCTACCGAGTAGCTGGAACTACAGGCGGCGGCCACCACGCCTGGCTAGTTTTTCATGGTTTTCAGTAGAGACGGGGTTTCACTGTGTTAGCCAGGATGGTTTGTATCTCCTGACCTCGTGATCCGCCCGCCTCGGCTTCCCAAAGTGCTGGGATTACAGGCGTGAGCTACTGCACCCGGCGCTAGGCAGGTAACTTTTATGTACTGGACATGGTACAGGCTCTACTACCTGATAATGTGAAGTTTTGCTGGGGATATATCATTACCTTCCTCCTACCTTTTTTCTTCTTTTCTTTCCTCTTTCCCTCTATCCACTGCCATCCTCTTTCTTTCTTCTGGCTTTCACTCACACGTTCAAGTTAAAAAATATGATTAAAAATGTATTGGTTGGCCCTGATAAAGGTTAAGGATGCAAAACAAAGAACGAAACTTGCTCTTAATTTAGGGGTGCCCATGCCCTAATTCTTTCAACTTGTAAATATATTATCTTACATGAAAAAAGATACTTGGCAAACGTGATGAGATACTCGAATAGGCTACTATTTTTCAGAGAATAGGCTACTATTTTTCAAAGAAGTGATAGAAGAGCATCAGGCTTGGAAGGACTAGTATATGCAAAGGCACAGAGTCTTTAAAAGTAATCTTATGTCTTTGATATAATATTCAGAACAATATAAATTTCAAAGTCAAACTTACTTTATTCCCTACTATATGACTTCATACCAAGATGTAACCACTGTTAAGAAATTTTTTTTTTTTTTTTTTTTTTTTTTAGTTTTTTTTTTTTTTCCCAGGCTAGAATGCAATGGCATGATCTCAGCTCACTGCAACCTCCTCCTCTCAGGTTCAAGCGAGTCTCCTGCCTCAGTCTCCTGAGTAAAAGGGATTACAGGCATGTGCCACCATACCTGGCTAATTGTCGTATTTTTAGTAGAGATAGGGTTACTCCATGTTGGTCAGTCTGGTCTCGAACTACCAACCTCAGGTGATCCACCTGCTTGGCCTCCAAAAGTGTTGGGATTACAGGCATGAGCCACCACTACCAGTCAACAAATTTTTATGTATTACTCTGTTTGATTTCAATTCACATACAAGCATACATTTATTTACAAAGATGGGATTATCCTTTACTCCTTGTTGGGCTACTTTATTTTCATCTTAAAATTATGTATTAGATATATTTTATATAATCATATATCATTATAACTATATAATCTATTCTATGGATATACCATAATTTGTTCAATCCCATATTTAGGGGTATGTTTTGCTTTTACAACTAAGGCTGCAATATTTTTCTTTTTTTTTTTTGAGATGGAGTCTCACTCTGTCACTCATGCTGGGGTGCAATGGCGTGATCTCAGCTCACTACAACCTCTGCCTCCCTCGTTCAAGCAATTCTCTTGCCTCAGCCTCCCTCGTAACTGAGATTACAGGTGCCCGCCACCATGCCCAGCTAATTTTTGTGTTTTTGGTAGAGACAGGGTTTCACCAGGTTAGCCAGGGTGGTCTCAAACCCCTGACCTCAGGTGATCCACCTTCTTTGGCCTCCCAAAGTGCTGGGATTACAGGCATGAGCCACTGCACCTGACCAGGCTGCAATATTTCTTATACATATATCTTTGTTTATGAAACTGGCTTATTGAAGTCATTATAATTTATAATTTATGCAGTCATTATAATTTAAAATCTTTCAAGTTTTTTTGTTGTTTTTTAATGATACATTTTGGGAGCAGACTATCACTTTTAGAATACAGTATGTGGACAGAAATATTTTTCTTTATATATGAAGTTTGGACTGAACTTATTGAATAGAAACAGGGATATTGCTTTGTTATTATCTTCCTACTATCTATAACAGTCATTCTCAAAGTATGGTCCCTGGGCTATCAACATCAACATCAGTATCACCTGGAAACTTAGAAATGCAAATTCTAAGACCTGACAGGCCGTCCTCCCAGACCTCCTGAATCAGAAACATGGGGAGTGGGACCAGGAGTCTGTGTTTTAACAAGCCCTCCAAGTGATCCTGATGCATATTAAAGTTTGATCATCACTAGCCAACATTCCTCCCATTCCTACTCCTCAAGGACATTTCAGGCAAATCCCTTAGCTTTCTCATCTCATTCAATTTCACTACTTGCTTTCAGGCATTAAAATATGTCATAGATAAATTGAATAGAACTTTCAATTTCACAATCAATTCAAGACTTGAACCATGACTTACAAGTAGGGAAGGGGGAGACTATCTACTTTTTTACTTTTCTTTCTTATTCTCATCTTACTCTGCTACTGTTGGATCTCTCTTTCTTCTCTCAATAACTAAGACCTAAAAGAAGAGTTGGGGAAAAAAAAAAAAATAGAAACCACTTGTTAGGTGGTATGTGCTGTTGGATATCCAGCAATCAGGTTCTTTAATGAGGCAGCTACCAAATGTAGATTGTTTGAAAGACCTTCACGGGTATCTCTAATTTGCACAGTTCCAAGACAGGAGTAGTGTACTCACTTGACGTCTTACAACTCTTCACCCCATCATTCTCCATCTTCTGTCTCTATAGCCACAGTTCTTGGCAGTAGTGCACTGCACAGCCTCTTATCATAGAATCCTCTTACCCCCAAAACCTATTGTTTTAATTGATATTAGGTTGAAATGACTCAAACTGAATTACCTTCCACAGCAATCAGTTAATTGACAGCAAACGCATACATCTATAACATGCTGATTGTTGGGAGTACAGACTATTACTCTGCTATCTTTTCTCTTTGTTAGTCTCTAGGGTTTAAAAAGTCCTGATAAAAATTAATCCTTTCCCTATCTGAAATCAAAGCAAACTGATATACATATAGAAGTAAACAAGATGAAGATGGAGATTAAGTATTAGTATTATTATGAATGAAAGCTTGTTTGAAGGAAATAGCTTCGAGCTGTGCCAGTAGTACTTGCCAATACATCAATCCCAAATTAAACAGAACTTGTACCTAGTCATAGGCATTGCTGGCAAACTGCAATAATCACCCCAAGGAGCAGGCTTCTTAGTCCTTGACAGAAGAGCAAATGCTAAGGCGTGCATCTTGTGGGCAGGCTGGTTCCCAAAGAATGGAGAAAGAGTAGTTAGTGTAGTCAGAAACTTTGTGCAGGCTCATCAGATAAATTCTCCTTTTTCCAAATAAAGAAATGAGAGAAATGAAGAGAGAAGCAAAATGTTATCTAGTTCAGCTTTGTCTTACTTTACATACAATATGAACAGCATATGCTAGTCACATACACAATTTTAAATTGTCTAGTAACCACATTAAAAAGGAAAAAGAAAAAAGTAAAATTAACTTCAGTAATATGTTCTTATTTAACCCAGTATCTCAAAATATTACTATTTCATAGTATAATCAATATAAAATATTAGTGATGTCTAATACTCTTGTTTTGTACTAAGTCTTCAAAATTTGATGTGTGTTTGACATTTTCAGCACATTTCATTAGGACTAGCCATATTTTAAAACACTCATGAGAGGTACAAGTCACTGGCTACCATAGTGGACCGTGAAGATCTAGTTTAATGCTTCCTACCTTGAAATATAAGGAGAAAGGATTATATTTTTTCCTTACAGTCAGGCAGATTCAATAATTCAGAATTTCCCCAGCATTAATGAAACAGTCGTTTCTATTATGACACCTTTCACACTGAGCTCCAAGCACCACAATTCAAGAGATTCTAATTCTCTAATTTACTTTTGACAAATTTTTGCAACTCAGCAAGCATCCTACTATGAAGTATGATCTTGTTCTCCTATAATTGTTATGGTCACTTTTATTACAGCAAGTAGATCTTTTTGAGCCCTCTTTCTTGGATGAGAGAGAAATCCATCTACAGCAAGAGCCAGAGGAACAATTTATGTTTTCAAGCTCTGTTGAAGAGTGTGTGTGTTGGGGCAAAAATGATGCATCTTGAAGTAGTTATTACCAAGTTTCTTCAAATGTTCAGCTTTATACAATTCCAAACCACCAGAAGAACATTCATTGAACATCTTTGAAAATATATCTGAAGAATACATTTGTGAATGTGAAATTGCTGAATCAAACGAAATGTACTTCTTAGTTTTTATAATTTTATAGATGCTGTTAATTGGTCATTGTAAAATGATCCTCAACCTACTTCTCCTTTGTTACCTCCCACTAGAGCAACAGGAAATCAAATACTTGCTTTCCCAGTCTCCTTTATATCTAGGAATGGCCGTAGGCCATAGGACTGTATCTGACCATTGAAACATGAGCAAAAGTCTTTTGAGGGGAAATGTCTAGAGATCTCCTTGTTTTTCTAAAAGCTGGCATAGCCCTTCTCTCTTTCTCCTTTTCTTTGTTTGGCAACAGAGAAAAATGTGTAAATCAACAAAATGTGTGAAGCAGCTGTTTGGAGCCCATGGGGTGACATGCGTGAGGGGCAGGGTAATGAAATCACAGAAGAGCTGGTGCTGGTTATCATCAACCTGCTGAATCAGCAATTAACTTCATATTGTTTGAAATATTTTTTAAAAACCCTTATTTGTTCAAGCCACATTGTCAAATTTTCTGTTACTTGCAGCCAAAGCATTCCTAAGTGATTAGTCTGTTGACAAAAGTCTCTCCAAAAAATTGTCCTAATCCCGTCGTTTTCAAACAAACAGTATATAAGCGTGAATTTTCGCCCAGTATATCCCTGCCAATACAGGGTATCATTAAGAGTTTTAGTTTCTGCAATCTAATAGGTGAAAAATAGTATCTCACATTGTTTCAATCTCCAAGAACAGAGATTTATATTTTTGTTAGGTCACTTGACCTGAAGAAAAATATTTCTGTCTACATACTGTATTTTAAAAGTGATAGTCTGCTCCCAAAATATATTGTTTAAAAACAATAACAACAACAACAAAACCTGAGAGACTTTAAATTATAATGATATGTATTTAGAAGCTGTAATAATATTTATAGCCTAATAATAAACATTCTTCCTATGATATATCTTATACAATAGATATAATATGTATACATATCACAGAAGCCCATTTTAACACAAATATTATGTATACTACTTGCCTCAGACAATGGGAAAACATCTGACATACAGTCAATGAATAAACTTTGCCTATGAAATCATCTAAAATTTCCAAAGAACTTAGAACCTTACATCTCTTGAGGATGTCCCTTCCCTTGATCTTGCTCAAATAGTAGTATTTTGTGCACCGTAGCTGTTATTGCCAAAATTTTAAGCTCTTACAGGCTAAAAGTGGAACACTTGCTTGTTGCACATCAAATTCATTTTATATAATTGAATTTTAAGGAAAAAAATTGTTTTTCTATTCTGAGAATCATTTAGCTCACTTTTTATCCATTTGTTCTATTATATATATGAGCTGAAATATATTCAAAGAGATTAAAATTGATTTATATTCTATAAGGTTAGAAATGAAATTTTTATACAACTAGTTATCATACATACTCAGTTTATGGAAACTTCATATATAAAGAGTCAGCATTTATGGAAAATCTGGTTTTTGGCATATGCAATAAATATACATGATTATCTATTAAGGGTATTTACTATTTTCTTGGAATTTTACATTATCCTACATTAACAAAATATTGAGACACTTGAGATGCCTGGAATATGATTATTTTGCATGTGTAATAACGTTTTCTTAGTATTACCATATATCTTAGTACAATCATATCATATAATTATCTAATTATCATAATTGTGATAATTATCTAAGATAATTATCTTAGATAATTATCACAATCAGAGCCTTATCCTAGCTGATTACGATGAGCATGCAATCAGTAACAAAAATGTAGAAGTTGCCTGCTATACCAACATATATTGAATATAGATAATAAGTAGTAGCTTCACTGGAAACTACTTCCCTAGAGGAAGCCACCTATTTGAGCTCCTCCTAAATGGGCCTTTGTTATTTCAGAGCTTTCCTTGATTCTTGTCCTGCAGGTCATTTCTACCTTGAAAAAAGAGGGTCCTGATAGGTACCCTCAGATTACTGAATGATGCATGTTCTCTTTTCTTCTTTCTCTAAGTCCTATTGCTTAGGGACTGGTCTGTCCCCCTTTTCCCCTTCTAGCTTTGAAACCATCTATCCTGGGTTGGGGATCTTTCCAATATTATGCTTCTAAAATCATCACAGTGTAGAAACTTGATCCCCAAAGTTCTACACCATTTTGACACTTCTCTGAATGTTTATATTTGCCAGAAAATGGTCTAAAATGGACACATACCTATTTAAATAAAATTGATTAACTCCTTCACCGGGATTACTGCTTCTGCCCTATTTTGTTCTGCATTCTGTTAATTCTCCATTCTCTCTTGTTTAGTCATTCTTTACCTTAATTAAATGTAAAAAGCAGTATAGTATACTAGTCAAGAGTTCCTGAGCTCAAATTCTGACATGAACATTTACTATCTGTGCCTATGGGGAAATTTCTTAAACAAGTGGTAACTGTTTCCTTATCTGTAAAATTAGGATGATGACAGCATCTACTTTATAGTGTTATTTGAAGAAGTCAATGAGTTAATAACTGTAAAACTCATAGAAAATAATCTGGAATTTAGACAATGCTCAATAATATTATATATTAATAATTTAATATAACATGAAACCACTTAGGACAAACCTAGGATATGAAAGTCATAAAAATTATTTTTACTACAGGATACCCTGGGACTGCCTATACTTAGGAAAATAAGGAAGAAAAATACAGATTCCCAATGTATTTAACAGTGTCAAGAAAGGCAAGAAATTAGACAAGAAACAATAAGTTGAAATTCATCTATTGAAATTGCTGTTTTGCAGCTTAAATATTAAAAATTTCTCATAGAACAATTGAGCCAAAATTAAGCCAAAAGGCTGGCTGAAAAATTACTGGATAAGAATTAATGTCACATTTATGCCCAGGCTATTCTAAAACTAAATAGAGATGAAACAGCAAACACCTAAGTGAGATGGATTATGCTAAGACAGTATAAGGAAAAAGAATTGTTGGCCCGGCGCGGTGGCTCATTCCTGTAATCCCAGCACTTAGGGAGGTCGAGGTGGGTGGATTATGAGGCCAGGAGATTGAAACCATCCTGCTAACACAGTGAAACCCCATCTCTACAAAAAATACAAAAAAAAAAAAAAAAAAAAAATAGCTGAGCGTGGTGGCACATGCCTGTAGTCCAAGCTACTCTGAAGGCTAAGGCAGGAGAATCGCTTGAACCCGGAGGTGGAGGTTGCAGTGAGCAGAGATTGCGCCACTGTACTCTAGCCTGAGCAATAGAGCAAGACTCTGTCTCAAAAAAAAAAAAAAAAAAAAAAAAGCAAAAAAGCATTGTCAAATGCCTTAAGTTCAACACAATAAATGGAAAAAGAAGGGAGGATGGTCAGCTGAATTCAGGTCTGAGTACCACATTGTGAGTAAACATATGTAAGTTCTTTGTCAGACTGCAAAATCATTGTATGAGATTAGAATTACTTTACTGATAAGGTGTTGGCAATGCAGTGCTGTAATAAACTAAAATATGATGCATAGTAAGCTTTCAGACAAAAAGCTTATTCTTACTAAACTTCTCATTAGTTAAAAGTATTGGAAAAGTTTGGAAGAACATTATAATTATTGTCATTATTTTCATGTTCAAACTAGAACCTTATTGTGTTAATAGAATATTCCAGGCATAGGTAAACTCAATCTTAGCTCAATTTCCTGCACCTCAAACTGTGAGAGAAGTAGCTCTTCCCTAGTCTGTCTGTTCCATAGAATCAAAACCCCTTACCCTCACCTTCAGTTTCATATTTTGGCTCCTGCCTCCCTTCCTTATTTCATTTCCCTATTATTTACCACCATTAGTTAGAGAGAACACATCATTTATTATCTGAACTGAAGCAATTCCAACAGTAAACATAGGTCTCTAAAATAATTAAACTGATATAAATATTTGAAACAATATTTATGTGCTAAAAGTTTAGTTTTATCATACTGGTGGACCTATGTATTTTCATTTAAAACTAGTTTTTTAAAAAAATTCTACTTAGAAAGTAAAAATGACATATACAAATGTACAAAAAGGGGGAAAGCTACTTTATCTTAGCTATCAGAATATTAAAAAATAACATAAGCAGTGTAAACCTTATTGGTACATATGCATGTACTTTTAATCAGTTTCTTAGTTATATCTATCCCAAAGCCATGTCACTGGCATTTTTCCAAATACTGTATTTCAATGGTCATATATTTATTTTTTCGTAAAATTTTCTACAATCTTCTTCAAAACCAAATATAATGTGAATAAATTTGAAATTGTTGATATCTTCAATAGAATATTTTCTGTAATCACAATGATTTTTATTAGGAAAATATTCTTTTTACAGGGCTGGAACAACTGATAAACCCAGAGTAAATTCTACCAAATAAAGGATATTCTCAGTTCAATATTTTGTATTTAAATGGGTAATCACAAATGTTTTGCAAGCACATCTTTTTTACCTGTAGTCAGAGAATTTGTCTGAAAAATATTTTACATAAAAAACTGATCAAGTAAGTCATTGCTATTTATAATTGTTTTAGATATTTTGCCAAATTTAGATCTTGTAAAATTATAGGCCTTCTCAAGCTTCATTCTATTCTTGTACAGAATCTAAATTAGTCCACGAAAATGGGAGTTCCATCAAAATCAGCTTATTCTGAAAGCAATTCCAGAATTTCAAACTAAATCTTACTTGCTGTTTGACCTCCTACTATTTAAATTTTTCACTTATTCCTTTGCTTTTATATTGAGAAATTTCCAGATAATCCTGCTTTTAAGCTTTATTTTCAATAATTCTGTCTATAAGATTTATTTTCAATTATTCTCCAAAAGATGGAGATTCTTGGCATTCCATTTGTTGAATATTTAATTCAAGATTTCTCATGGATTTTCAGGGAAATGCAACCAAGATTTAGGGAAGTCATTATTTAAAAGTTTGTTACTGGCCAGGCTCAGTGGCTCAACGCCTCTAATCCCAGCATTTTAGGGGGCTGAGGCAGGTGGATCACCTGAGGTCAGGAGTTCGAGACCAGCTTGACCAATGTGATGAAACCCTGTCTCTACTAAAAATACAAAAATTAACCCGACATGTTGGCATGTGCCTGTAATCCCAGCTACTCAGGAGGCTGAGACAGGAGAATCGCTTGAACCCAGGAGGCAGAGATTGCAGTGAGCCAAGATCATGCCATTGCATTCCAGCCTGGGCAACAAGAGCGAAACTCCGTCTCAAAAAAATGAAAAAAAAAAAAAAAAAAAATTGACAAATTAATGTGTATCATAAAAATACCAGGTAAATTTTCACTTTGTAGTTTTCTTAATTTAGTTATAACAGCCTTTTAATGACAATACTGTTCTCTACCCAAAAATTTTTAGTTACAGTATCACTGCAATAACCATTTTAAATAGAGTTTCAAACTTATAAACTAAATTTACAATAGCAATATAACAATGTTAAACATATCAACTTTGAGAGAATGAGCTTCCAAAATATTTACTTTGATTCCATGAAATCAAGTTTTTAAAAAGGGGATCATGGAAATTAACTGATTTCCTATTTTAAGCATCTAGTGATGTTTTTGTGAAAACTAGCATCATTCAACTGCCAGCAAAATTCCGCTAATTGATCTGATACATTAAAACCTAATATTTCACTTTTTGTACATGAAAAAAAGTTTGGGATTAAAAGTGAGCAAAATTAATTTAAAAGAATAATTTTTAATCTAGATTTGCCTTCTGGAGCTTCAAGTATCTAATAAAGTTTGAAACAGATGATGACTTATGATTTTCAGGATACTTAGATTTTCAAGTTTCCACATGGTCAGAGATATATTATGGCCTCTCTGATGGATGGTAAATATTGGCAAATATTTATATAGCTTACATATTCTTTATCAACTTTATTGAAAAATAGACCGTAAGATTTCACTATACATGAGCTTTCTTTTTTTTAGTTTATTGCTACTGATACTGTTTATTCCAAAATAAAAATGTCTCACCAAACAAAAAAAATAGAGATATATACCATATCCTTAATGACAGAGGGTTATTGAGATAAATCTGTATGCAAAGTACATGAGGACACTCCTAGCGCTTTCAATATAACTCTTTGGGTGTACCAGAGACCTTCAAGTGGAACTTTGTAAAATTTTACATGATATTACTCACAAGATCAAAGACAGATTGGCCTTTGTACTCAGTCAATGCTTGGTTAGAGGGAGGGAGAATATTACAGACATTTTTTAGTGTGTCTCTGATGTCTATCTGATCTGTCACCAGTTTAATAATGGTAAACTGTAAGAGTAAGACATGGTCAAGAACACAAGTCTCCCAGTCCCTTTGAACAACTCCAAATAGGTTTCATATTGAATTTCTAATGAGTTTTTAATATGTCCAGATCAGTGATTATTATCAGGATAAAATGAAGCCATTCCTCACCAAAGAACTATGGCTCAGACAGTAGCAAAAGTTTAACTAATTTTATGTACCTAGCACAGGGAATTCCAACTTATCTCTCCAGTGATAAAAATAGTCATTTCCCTGGGACTGTTATTATACAATTTTAAAGTCTTTGCCACATAAACAACTTTATGGTCCAGATCATTCTCAATCCTCAGGAAAGTAGAGACAATGTCATGCTTAAATTCAAATAAGTAAAATTGTCTATCACTATTTGGCTTGTTGTCTAATAATGTCCTCATAACAGTGAGATCCTTTCCCTCTGAGACCCATCAAGTATCATCAAAATTATTACATGTTACCATAAGAGATTAAATATTTTTCTTCTGATTTTGAGCTCTAAATTACTTCCATCAGACATCGAGGCATAGCAAAGTTCTTTGAAGAACTCGTGCAATATACTTCATCTTATCACCAACATATACAAATTGTTCTTCTTTCACAACCTCCTAAACAAATTCTACATGATAAAACTCAGAGACTTTATCTTCCGAAAAAACATATAAAATGTCTTGGAACTACAGTGGGAACAATTGTGTCAGTTACTTCTAACCACTAACACAGCAGTTTAACTCCATAGTGTAAATCCTTGGATTCATGTGCCTTTGCTAAAAATCACACAAAGTTCCAAACTTCCTTTGTACTGTACTCCATTCCATTGAGAGATTTAACATAAGGATTCTTAAGAATGTTTTGGAAGCAGATAGTCAGCAGAAGAAGACATCTTCCAATCAAGAGCTTCAGATCAAGAACACAAACAGCGTGATGTGGAAAGCATCCACCCCAAACCTACAGAACTAGGTCTAGCTCACTGGGGCTGCAGATTGCCATGCATGCCTTTGTTTTTTGTTTTCCCAGTTGATTTCTTTCCTTTTTGCTGAGTTAAGGTTTTATATTTTAAATAAACATTTGCTATTTTTAATGTAATACTTACAAAATTTTATACATAATATTTCTTTATGCATTCTCAGTTACTCTTTGGTATGAGTCCAATCCCTGGCTGCATACTTTTCATTATTTGGACAAATGTACAATCAAACTGACTGATTTGTACATACCTCTGAGTACTAATCGGTTCTCTTAAGTATTAATGCGTAAAACACATTTGTTTTCACTAATGATTAGACTCAACCATAACATGAGTTTTATCTAGCAAATAGCATAATAGTTCAGGTAACCAAAAATGTAAAACCATCTGTCTTAAAATACCTACAAGAATAGGTTTCTGTTTTCACAAAAATAACAGCCAAGATCCATTTGTAATAAATTGACTTGATAATCAAACTTTTATAGGGATAAGGCTCAGATGAAAAACAGGAAATATACCTCTTGTATTTTACCTCTTACATTTACAGACCTTACAAAGAAGGCTTCCTATGTAAGTTAAAAATCTGATTTCCTATCAGCTTGAATCATTAATCTATTTAATAATGTCATCACATTAAGGTCTTCTGCTTAGTACCTAACTACTTCTGAATAGAAATGAAACCATATAATGAAATTAATACTCCATTAAGCTATTTTAGTCAAGATCACATCATTTAGTAGAAATCAATGACTATTATTGAATTTGTGTGCCCCCCCCCACACACACACACAAAACAAAAGGTTATTAGCTACTACCAGAAAACTTGACAAGACCTTATCTCAGGAAACTTACATCTCTCTGCAGGATAGTCTCTAAAATAATGCAGTTTCTGTTTTGACCCTCTAGGTCTCCTTCTTTGAAAAATAGCTTGCTTTAAGAAAAGAAAAACTGGCCTTAATTAGAGATTCAAATCCTAACTTATTCTGTGAAAAATTCTAGACAACTTTTTTCTGTCCTCAAGACTTTTCATATTATTCTTTAAAAGAGATATAGAATGTAAGGAAATTCATATCAGTCATGGTTCAGTAATTGAAAGAGAAGCTAAACAATCTCAGTAAGCGCATAGATTTGCTCTCATAAGAAGTTTATGAGATTGGAACATGTTGATTTAAAATAGAACAGTCCTAGACAGAATATTGACATGGTGGTACGTGGCCTACTTCAGAGAATAATTAGGTGGCACATGTGCTATTCCAGAGGAATAAGTGTTGTAGTAGCCTCCCTATAGAATTTTATGAGACTTTTAGTACTACTAAGAAGATCTGAAAAATAAATGAGGTAATCATGAAATTAATTAACTAATAGCCTCAGATTTGTTCTGCAGGCTCTTCATATTGGGGATGGAATCTGTTGTCTTGGTTTAAGTTAGGCAGTGTTGGATTTCAGCTTAGCAGTCAGCTACAAATCTTGATTATAATTATTCTCCCAGTATTTGTCTAAGTGGCCTGGTTTAAGTGCTGTTGTTCAGCCACTGCTCCATCAAGTAATCCCAAAACCTGACCTGCCAAAAAGAACAAGAAAACCTGACATATATAGCAGTTGAAATGACTACCAGCAACAACTTGCTGTGTAATCATGACTTTCCAAAGAATTGATATAGACTTGAACTGATCATTTCCCCAGATGATAATGATCTATCCTTTAGCCTGTATCACTATGACTTAGTTGAGATTGTATATTACCTGTGTCAACATGAGTTAGTTGTTTGTTCCAGGAAATTTTGCCAAGAAAAAGTAACGATGTAAACCAATAAATCACTGTTTGCTTATGTAAATTTCCAAAGATCAATTTATTAGAGGCAATAGCCTGTTCACCTGAGAGAATAACTTGCTTGTCACCCATAGTTTGTTTATCAAGACTTGCTTCATCACCCTTGTTTCTCTATGTTCACCAAATTTAAACTATTTTATCATTAATTTTGTCTAAACCTAATTAGTTCCCCATCTTTCCACACTCATCTTCAACAACTTCATCTTATATAACAATGACCTATAAATATTCCACTTCTGGCCTCTCCTTCCCAAAACAATACCAAGACTCTATTAAGGTGGTGTGCTACCCAATGAAGAAAGTTCTAGTAAATTTTACTTTTCCTTATTCATAAGTTGTTTGGTGATATTTAGTAGAATTCAATATAAACTGCTTCATTTTATTGGCCATCAGGCTCTCAGTCTTCAGTGTCATTGTTCATTGTTTACCTCACTTCTAAAAGTTCCAATAACTCCTCTTTTCTCCTCTTTTGCTAAGAATGACCAACTCATTTTCCTTTTTTTTTATTATTATACTTTATGTTCTAGGGTACATGTGCACAACGTGCAGCTTTGTTACATACGTATATGTGTGCCATGCTGGTGTGCTGCACCCATTAACTCGTCATTTACATTAGGTATATCTCCTAATGCTATCCCTCCCCACTCTTCCTATCCCACAACAGGCCCCAGTGTATGATGTTCCCCTTCCTGTGTCCAAGTGTTCTCATTGTTCAATTCCCACCTATGAGTCAGAACATGTGTGTTTGGTTTTTTGATCTTATGATAGTTTGCTGAGAATGATGGTTTCCAGCTGCATCCATGTCCCTACAAAGGATATGAACTCATCCTTTTTTATGGCTGCATAGTATTCTATGGTGTATATGTGCCACATTTTCTTAATTCAGTCTGTCATTGATGGACATTTGGGTTGGTTCCAAGTCTTTGCTGTTGTGAATAGTGCCGCAATAAACATACATGTGCATGTGTCTTTATAGTAGCTTCTGCACAGCAAAAGAAACTACCATCACAGTGAACAGGCAATCTACAGAATAGCAGAAAAATTTTGCAATCTACTCATCTGACAAAGGGCTGATACCAGAACCTACAAAGAATTCAAACAAATTTACAAGAAAATAACAACCCCATCAAAAAGTGGGCAAAGGATATGAACAGACACTTCTAATTTTACTTTTTTAAATTGTTTTTAATTTTTGTGAATACATGGTCAGTGTATATATTTATGGGGTATAAAAAATGTATATTTTTATACAGGTATGTAGTGCATAATCATCACATCATGGAAAATGGGGCATCCATCTCCTCAAGCATTTATTCTTTGTGTTACAATAAAATTATATTTTTTTAGTTATTTTAAAATGTTACAATTAAATTATTTTTGACCCTAGTCCCTGTTGTGCTATCAAACACTAGGCCTTATTCATTCATTCTATTTTTATATCCATTAACCCTTTCCACTTCTGTCTCACCACATGCCACAACTACCTTCCCAAGCCCTCTTGTTACCATCTCTCTATTGTCTATCTCTATGGGTTCCATTATTTTGAAATTTAAATCCCACAAATAAGTGAGAACATGTGATGTTTATCTTTCTGTGCCTGGCTTGTTTCTCTTAACATAATGAACTCCAGCTCCATCCATGTTGTTGCAAATGACTGAATCTTATTTCGTTATGGCTGAGTTGACTCCATTGTACCTAATTTCTTTATCCATTCTTCTGTCAATGAAGACACATTGCTTCCAAATCTTGGCTGTTGTGAACAAAGCTGCAACAAACCTGGGAGTACAGATTATCTCTTTGATCTACGTATTTTCTTTCTTTTGGATGTGTACCAGCAGTATAATTGCTGGATTGTTTGGTAGCTCTATTTTCAGTTTTATGAGGACCCTTCAAACTGTTTTTCAGAATGGTTGTACTAATTTGCATTCCTACCAACAGTGTACAAGTGTTCCCTTTTCTCCACATTCTCATCAGCATTTGTTACTGTCTGTCTTTTGGATAGGAGCCATTTTAACTGGGGTGAGATGTTGTCTCACTGTAGTTTTGATTTGCATTTCTCTGATTAAGTCCAATGTTTCTTTGTTGATTTTCTGTCTGAAAGATATGTTTAAAGCTGGACATGGGGTGTTGATGACTCCAGCTATACTTGTATTAGAGTCTATCTCTTTACCTCTAATAAAATTTGCTTTTATATCTGGGTGCTCCAGTATTGGATACCATGTATATTTTAAATTGTTATATCTTTTTAACTAATTGACTACTTTATCATCATATGGTGATCTTCTTTGTCTCTTCTTACAGTTTTTGTCTTGAAATATATTTTGGCTGATATAAGTGTAGCTACTACTGCTATTTTTTGGTTTCTGTTGGCATGGAATATCTTCTTCCATCTCTTTATTTTCAGTGTAGGTGCATCTTATAGGTGAAATGTATTTCTTGTAGGCAACAAATCAATAGATATTGGTTTTCATCCATTCAGCCACCCTATGTCTTTTGATTGGAGAGTTTTGTCCATTACATTTAATGTTATTATTGATAAGTAAGGACTTACTCCCACGATTTTATTATTTGTTTTCTGGTTGCTTTGTGGCCTTCTCTTCTTTGTTTATTTCCCTCCTGTCTTCCTTTTAGTGAAAGTTGTTTTCTATGGCAGTATGATTTAGTTTCTTGTGTCATACTTTTTGTATCTCCATTGTGTGTTTTTTGGTTTAAGTTACCATGAGGTTTGCAAATACTATCTTATACCAATTATTTTAAGCTGATGACAACCTAAGGCCGAGCAGGGTGGCTCATGCCTATAATCCCAGCACTTTGGGAGGCCAACACAGGCAGGCCACGAGGGCAGGAGGTTGAGACCATCCTGGCCAAAATGGTGAAAACTTGTCTCACTGAAAATACAGAAATTAGCCAGGAGTGGTGGTGCATACCTCTAATCCCAGCTACTCGGCAGGCTGTGGCAGGAGAATCTCTTGAACCTGGGAAGCGAAGGTTGCAGTGAGCCGAGATTGTGCCATTGCACTCCAGCCTGGTGATAGGGTGAGACTTCATCTCAAAAACAAAAAGAAAAAAGATATTGATTCTAAATACATGTGGAAACAAGCTTCTAATGCACCTTGTGAGCTTGTCACCAAAGATCTTTATTTCCTTTTCCAACACCCCTCCACCAGCACCATTTGCTTTTCTCCTGATTTCATTTTAGAACTCAGCTTATAAATTGCACCCTCTGGGAAATCTTCCATCATGCATTGAGGTTGAATACCATATCACTAATCAGAGTGTTTTCTTTTTTTTTTTTTTTTTTTTTTTTTTTTTGTGACAGAGTCTCACTCTGTTACCAGGTTGGAGTGCAGTGGCGTGATCTTGGCTTACTGCAACCTCCGCCTCCCAGGTTCAATCTGTCCTCCTGCTTCAGCCTCCCAAGTAGCAGGGATTACAGGCACATGCCACCACACCCAGCTAATTTTTGTATTTGTAGTAGAGACTGGATTTCACCACATTGGCCAGTATGGTCTCAATCTCTTAACCTCGTGATCCGCCTGCCTCAGCCTCCCAAAGCACTGGGATTACGGGCATGAGTCACTGCGCCTGGCCCATAAGCTTTTTGAGAGCAAGAACTGATTTATTCATTAATGTACTCCTGGATATTTAACACAGAGTTTGACCTATTGTTCATTATCACTAAATTTTATATCTTGAGAGTTTTGAATATTTAAGATATTTTCATAAATTTTATATTTTTGAATGCTTTGTTAGTGTGAGGCATTGTGTAGAATAATTCCTGACATATATCTTCATGAAGAGCTGACAATTTGGTTAATTCAGAGAGGAAGTTAAAGTATCCAATTGAAAAAAATTTAATGTGATAAAAACGTTGCAACCAAAATTAATTCTTCATATTAGCTTAGTCAAATACCTTTTAATAATCTGTCATGATCTTCCATTAGGTATCTAGAAGCCCTAGATAAGCAAATGTAAAGACTGAGAAAACTGTGCCTTTCAACACTAGAAAAATGTGATTATTTTAAAATTAAAGGAAATCCATTCAGGAACCAGCACCATAGGACAGTGTTACAATTTTTAGGAAATACAAGGTAAAAGCATATTTTGTCTCCTGCTGCTTTGATATTTTTAGTCAAGTCTGGGCAAATATTCTCTCTTTTTTTCTGTTTGTGTGTCTGCAAACAGAAATCTCATTAAAATGTCTACCAGAAATATTATGGAATTAGATGCTAGATTAAAGACAAGAACATTGGATTCCTAAGTGCTGTAGAAGATAAAGTTTTAATAATAAAAGTAAACTCAAAGCTATGACACATCTTATTTTCTTTATTTTTAAAAACTTAGGTTACCATGACAACAAAGTAACCTGATGAAACCAATAGTTCATTATTTCAATTAAGTTTTTTCTTTTCCTTCGAGAAAACAGAAGATTTTGTTCTCCTTCAAGAATTTATAAACTGCAGGGCAAAATCTGCCATAAAATCATTTAAAATGGAAATCTCCAATTAAAGCAATGCATCTTTTAGAAATAACATCTGCCAGAAATTTCAAAATCCAACTGAGTCTTGAAATTATTAGTTCCTCTATTTAATCCCTAGGCATCTTGAATTTCCATACTTTTAAATAATTCCTCTGACAATACCAAATAGAACTAAGTGTAAAATGACAACAGTTAGCTACGAATTAGCATTTCGAATGGCAATGTAAAAGCTCAGTATTATTTGGGATGCAGTTAAAATATTACAGGATAGAGAAGTAACATTCTTTCCTTATTAAATAGGAAGTTCTAATATTGCACACTACTTTAGGAATTTGAATAATTATTTTTCTTTAAAATGTTAATGCAGCTACTAGATTCTAAAGTTTTTCCATCAATACTGCTTCAATAGCAAGATTATTCTTCAATCCAACCATGTTAAATATTACATATAGCTTAAAATACAGTATATTTTAGCCTATCAGTTTGTGTTCCTGACAACAATACATAATGTGAAGGTCAATCAAATTATGACAATTAAGGAGAATATGAGCAAAATAATATTTTAAACATTTGTGTGACTCTTACTTATCTAGCTAAATACACTAGCCTCTTTATTATTTTATTCATTTTCTTTTATAACTTTTATTTTAGGTTCAAGGGGCCTATAGACAGATTTGTTACATGGGTAAATTATGTGTTGCTGGGGTTTGGTGTACAAATCCCTTCATCACCCAGGTAGTTGCACGGAACCCAATAGATGGTTTCTCAACCCTTACCTTCCTCTCATCCTCCACCCTCAAGTAGGCCCTGGGGTCTATTGTTCCCCTCTTTGTGTCCATGTGTTCTCATCATTTAGCTCACATTTATAAATGAGATCATGTGGTGCTTGGTTTTCTGTTTCTGCTTTAATTTTCCCAGGATAATGGCTTCTAGTTGTATATATGTTGCTACAAAGGACATGATTTCATTTTTTATGGCTGCATAGTATTCCATGATGTATATGTACCATATTTTCCTTATCCAGTCCATCAGCGATGGACATTTAGGTTGGTATCATGTCTTTGCTATTATGAATAGTGTTGCAGAGAGCATACATGTGTTTTCTTGGTAGAATGATTTATACACCTTTGGTATATACCCAGTAATAGGCTTGCTGGGTCGAATGGTAACTCTGTTTTAAGTTCTTTGGGAAATCTCCAAACTGCTTTCCTTAGTGGCTGAACTAATTTACATTCACACCAGGAGTGTGTAACAATTTCTTTTTCTCTGCAACCTTGCCAGTATCTGTAAATTTTTGACTTTTTAGTAATAGCCATTCTGAGTGCTGTGAAATGGTGTGTCATTGTGGTTTTGATTTGCATTTCTTTAATGATTAGTGATGATCATTTTTTCATAAGTTTCTTGGCTGCATGCATCTCTTCTTTTGAAAAGTATCTGTTCATGCCCTTGTTGCCCACTTTTTAACAGTGCTGTTTTCTTTTTTCCTGTTAAATTAAGTTCCTTATAGATTCTGGATATTAAACCTTTGTTGGGTGCATAGTTTGCAAATATTTTTTCCAATTCCATAGGTTGCCTGTTTACTCTGCTGATAGTTTATTTTGTTGTACAGAAGCCCTTTAGTTTAATTAGCTGAATAAACTTGATTCATGCTTAGGGTTTACATAATCAAGGCCCTTTATAATCTTTTTTGAGATTATATAAACATCAACAATAGTAAGAAAAAAATCAGTTTGGGCCCAATTTATTACCTTTCCATATCCAGTTAGCATCATTTAGATACACGAGTTTCTTATCAAGTTGATAGCTATGAGTCTAATAAAAATGACATTAAAATATAAATGTAAAGAATTCATATATTACAAATTTATGGAATCTTATTCATTCTAAAACATAGCTTTGTGATTATATATGTATATAGATACATATATGACATATGATACACATATATACATAAATGATATATTTATTTACCATCCTTTGTACCTGAGAGAATATTATTAAAGACAGTAATGGTTACATGTAGCTGTGATTTTAAATCTGAAATACGATGTATTTTAAAATAAATCTACTATACAAACAGCATTGACACTAACTTTTTGATTCTTGGGGAACATATTGCTGTTCTGTTTCCATCTTATGAGGAGTTTGTCAAGTTGTCATTTGAATGCCATCATTGGGTAACAGCCAATGATACACATTGTGCCAGGCACTGTCCTAAGCATTTTTATATATATTACTATATTTCATCCAATAAAAAATAAAGGTAATTATTAGTGTCGCCATTTTACATGGTGATAAGAATGACTCAGAGGAACTGGAATATGCCTAGAGATGCAAAGAGAGTAGGATTCGGAGCAGTGATTCTCATCCAGGTCTAACTGACATCAGAGCCCAGGCTCTTCACATGCTACAACCTACTGATCTAGCCCCTTCTCTGAAATTTTTCTTTTGTTGGCCCTTTAGTAGTATGTCAGTCTGTTCCTGAAATGACCATAATGCTCATTCCTTAACATTTAGTAGCTTTGGGGTGTCCTAGTCATATAACCTAAGGCAGTACTGGGATAATGAACAAAACAACAGGTTGCTGACAGTCTCTCCTATTGAAGGTTGTCACAGTTTGCAAATAAAAATATAGACATGGAGTTTAATTTGGATTTCAGATAAAATTTGAACCTTAAATGTTGCCTAGAATATACTTACACAAAAATTACTTGTTCTTTATCTGAAATTCAAACTTAAGTGTGTACATTGTATTTTATCTAGCTGGTATCCTCATTCCTCCCCTACACAAATGTGAACAGGAACTGTGGCTCCAATATCAAATATGACTTTTGAAAATATATTAGCATTAATTTTTGAAAATCTTAATAGAAGAGATCATGGTTGAGGAACCCAAGGCCTATAGAGAAAAATAATGTTAAGAGAAAAAAGATCATGAGTAGACTTATAAAATGCCTAAAATAATTTTATATTTGCTAAAACCAATAAAAGTACAAAAATAAATTAAGAAAATATTAATGGGGGTGTTAAATATCTTAATTTTATAAGAGTGCATCTTGGGAAGTTGCTTTCTATTTAACTTCGATCTTGAGATTACTCATGAGAGGAAGAGGAGGCCACTCTGATAGTACTTACAGGGGAGAAAAGGAGGAAAGTATCATATAAATTACATTCCAAAAGTCCATTTTTGTGTTTGTGGATTCAGCTGGCTTCTGATTATTGGCCTTTTAAAAATTAATATATAATGGTTCAAGGTTGTCAGAAAGTATTTTTCTATATTCCATTCTCTCATTCATACTCATTTATTTTTGAGAAATCATAAAATTTGAGCTAAGCAACATTTTTTGAAGATATTCTTATCACTCTTTAAAAAGTTGTAGCAAAATAGTCACATCTCTTCTGCAGATTTCCCCTTAGAATTTGATTGCATAAATGCTCAAAGTACAAACTTTAGGTACTAAATCTTTTTTCAGTTGAATTCAAATAAAGTTCTTGATCCCCTTCAATATGATTTCCAAAATTACCTTTGGCTTTTTTTGTAAATGTACAGTATACTTTTTCTTTAATCTGAAATACTCTGTCTCTGTACTTTTTTCCAGAAGCTGAATTTCTCCTGCCACTACCAGTATTCTCTACACTTTGGCAATGGAATGGAGATTTAAGGGGAAAAAAAAGAAACAGTGTTTTGCTGAGTGTGGTGGCTCATGCCTGTAATCCCAGTATTTTGGGAGGCCAAGGTGGGCAGATCACGTGAGGTCAGGAATTCAAGACGAGCCTGACCAACATGGTAAAACCCCACCTCTACTAAAAATACAAAATTAGCCAGGTGTGGTGGTGCATGCCTGTAATCCCAGCTACTTGGGAGGCTGAGGCAGAAGAATCGGTTGAATCTGGGAGGTGGAGGTTACAGGGAGCCAAGATGGCGCCAAGATGGCGCCATTGTACTCTAGCCTGGGCTACAAGAGCAAAACTCCATCTCAAAACCAAACAAAACAGTGTTTTATCACAATGAGTCACATCGTACTTGGTGTCCAAGGAAACATTACCTGGCCCCATAATACTTATTGTCTAATACCATTAGCTTCTGGTATGGCAGTAGTTCCCCTTCGTTACTAATTATTATTTAATGTCCAGCAGCATATGTCTACATACACAGGCATTAATTTTTCATTGAGACCTTCAATTCTTTCACTCCTCTTCAATTATGTGTTCTATTCCTCATTCTCTCTTCCTTTCATTCCTCATTAAACTTATATTTCCTGTTCCAAGATTACAGTCTCTCCTGGAAGATCCTCTACTCTTCATTCTTCTCTCCTGCTGACATACATGTCTAGCAAAACTCCAAGTCTGGTTGGGGTCAAATACACTCAAGAAGCCAAAAGTTGCTTGCAAATGACATGTACCTGGGATGACTAGTTTTACTTTAAATGTCATGATCCTAGACCTCAAATAAATTTTCAAAGCTGCTCATACTTCAAACCCTCTTTCCCTAGCAAGTTTGCTTCCTCACTCTGGAAACAGCAATATTGTGATTTTGTCTCCTCAGATCCTCTACATTCTCTTTATTGACCTACACTGAATAAATTCACATTATACCTCTTTCGGAAAAAAGACGGCCTTCAGACAAGAACTTCCCCATCTTTCTATCAACTAATCTACATGCCTACTGCACCATTCCTTTGACTCCCCTTACAGGGTCCCTTCTTTTATCAAAAGCCAATTCTTTAACCTAGGCTTTGAAGCACACGATTTCTTTCTTGAGATTGTGCTTCTTAGGCTGTCTTCTCTCCTTCTCCTGTATTGCCAAATTATCTTTACATTAATCTTTACTTTCAAGAGATATGCTGTTTCCTGTCTTCAAACAAACATTTATTGATGTATATGAACCTCCAGCTATCAATTTATTTGTTAGAATCACTGCCATAAAACTCTCTGTAAATATGTTTACATTTACTGTGTGTACTTCCTCAGTTTTTGTTTACTCTTAAACCCCCTAGCTTTGAACTGCAAGTTCACAACAACCTTCAGGATGTAACTCTAATGGACACCTTTCTATACCTATCTTACACACAGCTATGAATGAGTAACTTAAATGACCATTCTGCCTTTTGGGGTTTTTTAATTAATTTTTTTAGTGTTATACTTTAAGTTCTGGGACACATGTGCAGAACATGGAGGTATGTCACAGAGATATACACATGCCATGGTGGTTTGCTGCACCCATCAACCCGTCATCTACATTAGGTATTTCTCCTAATGCTATACCTCCCCCAGCCCCCAACCCCCACCTCCCGACAGGCCCCGGGGTGTGATGTTCCCCACCCTGTGTCCATGTGTTCTCATTGTTCAATTCCCATCTATGAGTGAGAATATGCGGTATTTGGTTTTCTGTCCTTGTGATAGTTTGCTGAGAATGATGGTTTCTGGCTTCATCCATGTCCCTGCAAAGGACATAAACTCATCCTTTTTTAAGGCTGCATAGTATTCCATGGTGTATATGTGCCACAATTTTCTTAATCCAGTCAATCACTGATGGGCATTTGGGTTGGTTGCAAGTCTTTGCTATTGTGAATAGTGCTGCAATAAACATACGTGTGCATGTGTCTTTATAGTAGAATGATTTATAATATTTTGGGTATATACCCAGTAATGGGATTGCTGGGTCAAATGGTATTTCTGGTTCTAGATCCTTGAGGAATTGCCACACTGTATTCCACAATGGTTGAACAAATTTACACTCCCACCGACAGTGTAAAAGGGTTTCTATTTCTCCACATGCTCTCCAGCATCAGTTGTTTCCTGATTTTTTAATGATCGCCATTCTAACTGGTGTGAGATGGTATCTAATTGTGATTTTGATTTGCATTTCTCTAATGACCAGTGATGATTAGCTTTTTTTTCATATGTTTGTTGGCCGAATAAATGTCTTCTTCTGAGAAGTGTCTGTTCATATCCTTTGCCCACTTTTTGATGGGGTTGTTTGGTTTTTTCTTGTAAATTTGTTAAAGTTCCTTGTAGATTCTGGATATTAGCCCTCTGTCATATGGATACACTGCACAGTTTTCTCCCATTCTGTAGGTTGCCTATTCATTCGGCTGACAGTTTCTTTTGCTGTGCAGAAGCTCTTTAGTTTAATTGGATCCCATTTGTCAATTTTGGCTTTTGTTGCCATTGCTTTTGGTGTTTTACTCATGAAGTCTTTGCCCATGCCTATGTCTTGAATGGTATTGCTGAGGTTTTCTTCTAGGGTTTTTATGGTTTTGGGTCTTATGTTTAAGTCTTTAATCCATCTTGAGTTAATTTTTTTTTAAGGTGAAAGAAGGGATCTAGTTTCAGTTTTCTGCATATGGTTAGCCACATCATCTCAGCCCCAAATCACCTTAAGTTGATAAGCAACTTCAGCAAAGTCTCAGGATACAAAATTAATGTGCAAAAATCACAAGCATTCTTATACACCAATAACAGACAAACAGCCAAATCATGAGTGAACTCCAATTCACAATTGCTACAAAGAGAACAAAATACCTAGGAATACAATTTACAAGGGATGTGAAGGACCTCTTCAAGGAAAACTACAAACCACTGCTCAAGGAAATAAGAGAGGACACAAACAAATGGAAAAACATTCCATGCTCATGGATAGGAAGAATCAATACTGTGAAAATGGCCATACTCCCTAAAGTAATTTATAGATTCAATGTTATTCCCATCAAGCTATCATTGACTTTTTTCACAGAATTAGAAAAATCTACTTTAAATTTCATATGGAACCAAAAAAGAGCCCATATGGCCAAGACAATCCAACAGAAAATAACAAAGCTGGAGGCATCTCGCTACCTGACTTCAAACTATACCACAAGGCTGCAGTAACCAAAACAGCATGGTACTGGTACCAAAACAGAGATATAGACCAATGGAACAGAACAGAGGCCTGAGAAATAACACCACACATCTACAACCATCTGATCTTTGACAAACTCCTTTTGTATTTTTTTGTTTTTGTTTTTGTTTTTGAGATGGAGTCTGGCTCTGTTGTCCAGGCTGGAGTGCAGCAGTGAGATACCGGCTCACTGCAACCTCCTGGGTTCAAGCGATTCTCCTGCCTCAGCCTCCCAAATTGCTGGGATTATAGGTGCCTGCAACCACGACTGGTCAATTTCTGTATTTTTAGTAGAGACAGGGTTTCACCATATTGGTCAGGCTGTTCTCAAACTCCTGACCTTAGGTGATCCACCACCCACCTTGGCCTTCTAAAGTGCTGGGATTACAGGTGTGAGCCATTGTGCCCAGCCTAAAGAAAAGATACAGAAGTTAAAAAGAATTACATACCTGTAAAATTTAGTAAAAGTAAATGGCCTGGGAAATTGCTGTTTCATAGGATGTTAAAAATAAATGCTGTAGATGTGATGATTTGTGATTATAGAAATTAGTATTTGAATTTTAAGCATTCTAGTTAAGTAAGGGAGAGGTTATTTTCCATGAGAGTATTTTCAGAAAAATCATCTCTTAAAAACAGATATAGGCTGGGCACGGTGACTTTTCCAACACTTTGTGATGCAGGTGGATCACCTCAGGTCAGGAGTTCGAGACCAGCCTGGCCAACATGGTGAAACCTTGTGTCTACTAAAAATACAAAAATTAGCCAGGCGAGGTGGTGTGCACCTGTAATCCCAGCTACTTGGGAGGCTGAGGCAGGAGAATCGCTTGAACCTGGGAGGCAGAGGTTGCAGTGAGCTGAGATTGTGCCACTGCACTCCAGCCTGGGTGACAGAGCAAGACTCTGTCTCAAAATAAATAAATAAATAAATAAATAAATAAATAAATAAATAAATAAA